>NW_020955703.1:320118-402101 GCF_003031625.1 Empidonax traillii
GGCACTGTATGAATCTGTCATCTGATGATGCTGATCTGTCTGTCTGTTAGGCTGTCTCCTAGATAAAGTGCTGTTAACACATCATCCCTTAAAGCATGAGACTCTCACATGGCACTGACAGGTAATATATACTTCTTTCCCTGGAAACAAAAATTCCTTTCCGTTAGCAATGACTCGCTGATTGCCTATTTATTTTCACAAATCTTCTCATGTCAAAATATTTTGATAAAAGTCTGGCCCACATTAAATAATCAAGAAAATAATTACTACTTCCAATTTGGTTTAATTTTTGACTGTCAAATAATCTAACAAGCTTATTTTTAGATCTCAAGAATGCAACTCGCAAGGTGCTGCAGTGAGTGAGCAAAGATGGTTTGTACTCAGGGAATGGAGGGAAGTGGCTGATTTCAAAGCTTGGAATCCATGAGGATTGAAAGGGAGAGAGTGCAGGGAAGGAAGGAATGCTTTTTGTGCAATCTTGACCCAGCAGCATCGGGTTAATGATCATAAAGTGGCAGCCAAATTGGTTAATTAGAGAATAAGTGCCTGCTGTTTGCATCTGTCTCATTAAGTCTGAAGAATAAAGCTGCTGAGGAGAGGTACTGAGGTACTGAGCAGTGCTGGGTGCAGGGACAGGGCTGGGGGTGCTTTGGGTACTGGGCTACTGGAATTGTTTCTGGGCCACTAGAATTGTTTCTTGAGTTGTTGACTGACTTCTGAGGTTGTTGTGTTGTGTACTGGGTCAGTCACTGACCTGCAAAATGTATTTTTTCTTAGTTTAATACACTGGTCTGAACCATCACTGCAAAACCTCTTCATTTTAACAAGCAGCAGGAATTTCCTGTATTTATGCCAATAATGCCGAAAATGTCATTGCAGGGACAAGGTGGGGAGAGAGGGAGTGAGTTAGGGCAGGGTGGGAGAGTGGGATTGCAGGTTAAGGGGTGGATTTTTAGAGACTATTGGCTATTAGAACCAGTCTTTTGAGGCTGTCCCCAAACATCTGGCTGCTTGAACACCACTGTGACACTTCTGGGACCGATGGGAGGGATTGTGTGAAGTAGCCAGAATGGATTTACAGGAACAGGGACCAGGCCTGAGTGGATGGGACTTGAGAAACCCAAGTGCTTGGGATGCCCTTGGGCTTATTAGTTTTGATTTTGGGTGTGTGTCTTGTTTGTCTGGGTGTTTCTTTTGGAAAAAAGAGAAGGCCAGTGAGAAGATAATGAATTTGCCCGGACTGGTGATCCCCTGTTGCCCTGGCAGGTTACAGAGTGGGACAGAAAGGTGAGGGAGGTGTGGGATGATGCAGGTGGAGCACGACAGGTCAGGAAAAAAATTCTGGGGAACAACTATCATGAATTCAGGCAGTTTTTAGATATTCAGTCTGGAGAGGTGACATGGCACAGGGGAATCCAAACTGGTTTGGTACCAGGGAACTGAGGAAAATCAGCCCTGCTGCCCATCGACAGGGAGCTGTGAGATCACCCTCTTGTGATCCTTCTCCTTCCAAAGGCTGAGCATAAACTGCTGTTGGAGGCCTGATGTGGGCAGAATGACATTCTGCTTTGAGGAAGGTGGGAATTTAAGGCATTTTCCGGAGTGTTCTGAGGCCCTTAAAAGACTGAATCTAAATGACCATCTTTGTCCACTGACTTGGAGTCAGGTTGTTGCATCCTACAGCTGGAATTGCCAGCCCCCTCACAAGGATTTTGGACACTTATTCCCCCATGGAAGATTAAAATGAGATTAGAAAAGCTCAGCCTGCTGTTCTAAGTGGATTGACTCAAAAGCAGGGGCTTGGAGTTTTGTTAACAATCCCTCTCGGCATCCACAGGGAGAGAATGCAATATTTCTGGAAAAAGGCAGTATTGTATATCACAGAATAGAATATTCTGCATGGAATATTTATTGGAAAATGATTTACATTGCCTTAATTTTCCCCTATAACCGTCTGCTCTTTTCTGGCTGGAATCGTCTTCATAACCACATTTCTGTTTTTAAAACTGTTAATAGAGCTGATTTAATTTGTTCATAGGAAATGCTTTCTATGGAGGAAAAGGATTGTTCTTAAAGTGCATCTGATTAAAATATGCCAAAGTTATTAGCACTTCACATTTTGCAAATGAATTCATATCTTATTTAAAATTTTAATTGAGCATGTATGGCTTGCTTTTTTAATAACTTTGCTGAAAAATATGATTCTCTTCCCAATAAAAACCAAACCGTGTTCACTGCAGAAAAATCTAAGGAAAATTTGAGCTAAATTACCCTTTCCCTCAAAAAAAAAAAAAAAAAGATGTTTGAAGAAATAAAACAGAAATATAGGTCTCTTTGGGCCCTTTCAAAATGCAAATATCTCTTAATGGGCAGGTTTTGCTCGGCTGTTAAATAATTGTAGCTGGTTTTGCTTCATTTGGTTTGCACAACTGTGGCCCAATTCAAAACTCTTTATTCCTAATGAACCCTTTTGTTACTCCTTCTGTGCTCACACGTTGGCATTTGCCTGTTTTCTGGATGTTTTCCTGTCTCCTTTCTCCCTGAGCTTCATGTGGATGGCAATGAGGTTTGTGCCTGAGCTGGGTCTGTCATGGAACCCTAGAATGGTTTGGGTCAGAAGGGACCTTAAAGATCACAGAACTTCAACTCTCCTCCTATGGACAGGGACATCTTCAACTAGAGCAGATTGCTCAGAGCTCCATTCAGCATGTCCCCTCTGTCAGAAAATTATTTAGGTTGGAAAAGACCTCTAAGATCAAGTCCAACCCTAAACCATGACCCTCAATGCCACGTCTACACAAAGGTGTTATCCCTGTAAGGATGGGGGACGTGGGGAACAGTGAATAAGGTGCCTCCTCTGTGCCTTAAAAGAGATGGTGGAAGGACAGGACTGGAGTTGTGTGCTGGACCCTGGGCAGGGACATGAACACAGTGACCAGGAACAGTCATGCTCCTGCTTTTGTCTCCACCAGCACTCTGGGGGCTGAGTCCACCCTTGTTCAGCTCTTCTAGCACAGGTTTGTGGTGGTTTAAGTCCACCTTTACAGGGCATGACCAGACAATCCATCCCCTGTCAAGAACCAGAAAGATTAAAACAGGGAAAGCCCAAAGAACTTCGATGGCAAAACTTAGTATGAAGTTTCCAGCAGATACTTGTCCTGGATTTAGTCCTTGCCATACATAAAGAAGGGCTCCACCAGTTGTACTTTGGTACTGGAACTAGTTTGATTTGAAATCAGCCAGAGCACTTCCATCCTGGCAATAGATCACTTTTATGTTGTGTGTGGTTCCATTAGGAAAGATTTGATGTCACTGTCAGGGTAAAATTGCTGATTTCCATCTTGTCTGGTTTCCCTCTCTGTGCTTTGGCAAGTAAGGGAATATTTTGCTTTCTTGTGCAGTTTTCCAGTGAATAACTAAGGCATCTCAGTAGTATCTTAAAAAGAAAAGGCTGCCAGCTGTCATCTTCATGTTCTCAAAGCAAAGCATCACAAAATTTTTCCCCTCTGCTGACTCGCAGCTCCTGTGTTCATTTATCAAGGTGAGAGTTTGTGGGATTGAGTCTTTAATTAAATAAGTTTTGAGAAGTCTGTAGTGTGGGTGTTGGGTGCTGGATACTTTACCAGGGTGCACAAAGCCTTGTGTTTCTGGGTTTTTAATTCCAGCCCTTTCTACCTGTAAACATTAGTTACTCAGCTATTATTACTCAATATTCCAGAAAAGGGCAAACTTTCTGCCCCTGGCCCAGGTTTGACTGAAAAAGGAGCAGAAGGGGTAAAAAGATCACCAAGGGAATGTGGAGAAAGGTGTGTGATGTCATTGAAATGTGGTCCCAGCTCAGCATCATACTTCAGCAGCACCAGAAACTGCCTGTTAGCAACCCCTCCTTCCTGGGCTGTTGTAGGGCAACATCCATCTTCCCACTGATTTCTTTTCTCCCTCACATTTTAAAAGGGATGTAATAAAAATCCTCATTCCTGTGGCATTTGACCACTGCACTGTTGTGAGGATGTTGGCCTGTCTACTTTGAATAACCAAAGCTGCAGTTCCTGCCCTGTGCCAAAATTAACTCTACATCCCAGGTGAGATCCAACCACCTTTCCCTCAACTCCCAGGCATGAGAGGATCTCTGGAAGAGTTTGAGAGGGGTCCTGTCAAGGGAGGCAATGCCCTGAGTGAAATATTCTGGTGTTGACAAGATCTCTGTTAAAATTCCTCAGACAAATCTATGTGGAATATAATTGGTTTGGATTTTACATTTAAAACACAAAGCTAAGTTGAACTCAGAATTTCTAATCGTCTTCCAGGCACTGATAGTTTTTGACTCAGCTCTTACGTGTCCCATTATTATCAGTGATATGTTAAAGCACTGTGGCCAAGCACCATATTCCCTGTGATACTGAAATATGTGACATACTTGGAGTTCTTTGCTTTTACTTTCTAATCTTTCAGCAACCTAATACTTTCTGACTTCTCTCTCAAACCAGGGACAGCCTTTTTCCTTCAGCAGGGAATTCTGGTTTCAATCAGGAGGTGTCAGCAGCTCAGGCTTTGGGGATGCAGTCAAATAGTGTGAGATTATTGATAATTTTGCAGGGGTGACCGCACCAAAACACTGTAAATGGTTGCAGATACTCTGAGCCTGTGGCAGACATAGGAATGAGTTTTAACGTGCCATGAGGTGCATAGGGGAGATGATTTTACTTTAATAAAAAGTAAAGGAAACTAGAAGCCACAGGACAAGCCTTTTCTCTAAGCTTTTCTTTGGTTTTTTAAAGCCAAGTGTAATGTTATGAGGTCTGGATCTGATAGAGACCCCAAATCTTTGTAAATAGGGTGGAAGACTCGGAGTTGAATACCTGGTGGAAGCTCATTTAAGTTTTTAGTCACATGTCCAGCTCCTGCAGCACTTGTGTTGTACAGAACCCTTTTTGCAACTGCTTTTTTTGGGAAATATTGTATTATTTTTCAGTGCAGGAGCTCAAAGACCTATTTTACACCTGTTCCTTCCTACATTCGTGCTTCCAGGATCCTCATCCAATGGGCATAATTTATACTGCCAGAAATACTTTTTGCTGATGTGGAGAAGTATTCAGTGTGTGAAAAGGGATGATAAATGAGCTTTTCTATGGCTGCAGGGGAAAAGCTTTTACTGCCACACATCACAAAAGCTGACCCTGTTCCTCGCTGGGATGGACATTGATGGCCAGACTGGCAATTTCTTTGTGTAGATTTAAGATCTGTACCAGAGTCAAGCATCTCCCAGACTTTCACCAGGGCTCCAAGTCTTCATAATTTGATGTTTTTTTCCTAGAAAGCCAGAATTTTGTTATGGTGTATGTGTAGCAGAGCATGGTAATCCCTTTGCTCGTGCCAAGCAGGTTGGCCCCAGCTCTGAACCTCCCAGGAGTAGCTTTGGTGGGTTTGAATTTACCTCTTGGAAAATGTTGTGCAGGGAATTGGAAGAAAAGGAGTTGGGCGTTAACGGGGGCCTTGAAAACAAAACGCTCCTTTTTCACAGGAGGGTTTTGGGATTGGTTTGGGGGGGGAGGGCAGCGAGGAGCTTGCTGAGAGGGTAAAGGGAACATCTCATTAATGATTTACTAATGAGCTGTAAAAGTTCTGACTCTTTATAAAGTTCTGAGGATGGAAAATGTTTCTTGGAATGCTGCAGCCCCACAAAGGCTGGGGCAGATCCTGGCTGCCTCTGTGTAGGGTCTTTGATACAGCCTGACTTACCTCTTTACTCTGGTCCCTTAGGCCTTAGAAAAGATTAATCACAGTGTGGTGGGAAGCACATGGAAATAGCAAAGAGATGAGAAATGAGAGCGGGGAGAGAGGAGGAAAAAAGCCCCAACATGAAACACTGTTTTCTTTCTGGTAGGGCTCAGGCAGGAATAAATTGCCAATGATCTCACTTTGGAGCAATGTCAGTTTATTTGGACTGACTTTGAGCTGACCATTTAGCAGGGGCTTCTCAGCTCTGGTTTACATGGGAAGAGCCTTGTAATGACATGGATTTTCTGTGTAACAGGCGCAGGGATCTGGTCTGGGGCAGTCCAGCCAGAGCTCAGCTGATGAAAAGGACTCTGGATTCAGCCTGGGAGTGCTGTCCCTGGAAATGAGCCCAGGCTTCAAGGTGATGCTGCTTCTCTGCAGTCCATAGGTGGCACAACACACAGCTGTGGGTTCTGCAGGAGAAATAAGGCAGATCAGAGCCTAACAAAATAGAGATAATTAATTGAAACTTGTCAACTTTGAAATCAAAGTGTTAAACACCAAGGACTTGGAGAGAGTCCAGCAAGGACCAGGGTATGGTACAGATGTGCCTTTCCTGCAGTTCTAGTGCTTTCCTCTGTGTTATGTCTCCAGCTTGGAAGAATTCAAGTGTTTTTCTGCAGCCAGTTCTTGAGGTTTTAATTTCTCCAACACCAACTGAGGGTAGTGCTGGAGTTAAGGCACAGATCTCGAAACTGGTGTACCAGCTTCAAACCCTGGTACTGCCAGTGACTTGTGTAGCCATCAGCAAGTCACTTATTCCCTCTGGGTTTCAACTTTGCCCCATGGGAATGTGGCTAATGAAGCTTTTCTTCAGTGTGTTGTCAGCACAGCTCTTTGGGATGGGGCCACTCGTGACACGTCAAGCCCCTCACAGAACCAGGCTGGTGCTTTGTTCAGGCCTGGGGGGTGGTTACAATGAAATATTAACAACAGCACAAGTGGAAACTCCTGTTGGGCTTCTCTGTGGGAAATCCCTGCGGCTCCCAGTTCGTGAGCAACCTTTGTCAAGTCAGCAGAGCAGGGAGAGGCTGTGACCTCCCCAAAGCCCTGAGTGCACCTTTTCCTTGCTGGGAATCTTGCCTGGGAATGGCTCTGACGCTGTAAATCCTCCTGCACAGGCAGCACTCCCACACCCTTGCACTGCAAGGGAGAGCAGAGACCCCATGAAGGTGCTGCACGTTCACAACCCTGTCTTGCTGAGAGCTGGAAGGCACCCAAACATCTACCTAAGCAGGGTTAGCACTTTGTGTTTTCTTGGTTGTAAAGCTCAAGTGTTTGGTTAATGTCTGCACAGGTGGTTAAATACAATAGCTCCCTCTGGCAAGTTACAAATCTGAAATTTACTGGAAAGAAACAAAAATATCATAAAGCCCAAGTTTATTCACGGGTTTTGCAGGTTGTAAATGTAAGGAAATGAGACCACTCATGCAGATGGGCATAACACATGCCTAGTGTGACATCAAAAGTGCCACTCAGTAATTACAGGCCCTGAGACCCAAAGCAATGGGCAGAAGTGCCCTGTAACAGTGTGGTTTGACACAGTTTGTGTTTTAGAAACTGTTCAGTCAGAGTGACTCTTGCAAGCATTGCTGCAGGAAGGCTTTATATGTAAGAGCAAAGCATATGTATCTTAAACTAAACCAAATATCCTTCTGAAAAAGAGCTGTCATGCAGGGAGTCTGACATGGGTGGGAGAGGATTCTGTGCTTGGTTCCTAACAGCCTGGGAAGTGACACCCCAAGTTACAGTGCAAGGGACAAGAATGCAAGTTAATGGACTCCAGTTCCATGGCTCTGTCATCTTCATGATCTTGGGAAGACTTAAGTGACAAAGAAAAATCTAAGTATTCTTCCAGCAACAGGCACATTTTTTTTTACCTGTTTCTGGATGTAAATATAGTTTACCATGAGCAACCTGGATCATGTTTTCCATATTGATCACTCTAGGGGGAGTTTCCTCCCCAGGAATAAAGGACAGAAAGGCTTGCAGGTAATGGAGCCCTGCCCTGTGTTCTGGGAAACATTGGTGGGATGTTTTCTGGAACTAAGCAAGCTCTGCAGGTGCTGGGGCAGCAGAACTGTCACAGGGTGCTGCAGATGCCCCTTGTCCAGGTAACAAGAGAGGGGCAGTCAGTGCGTGCCAGGCAGATCTGTTCATCTCCCTTGGTTTAGCACCATGGAAAGAGGAGCATGAAGATGCTGGGGTTGTGTCCTCTCAGGAAATAGTCTGAAAATCACTCATCTGAAGCCTGTCTGGTACTGCTACTGACTGGTTTCCAGGTGTAGCAGCAGCTGATCACTCCTCTAGGTTTCTGGGCAGAAAAAAACATTGATTCGGTCTCCTCCTGCCTCATAGTTTTCCTGACATCCTAAGTTTAGGCTGTTAGGAAAGGGAACATTTGTATTCTGTCTCTGCAAGCTCTGTATGTGCATAACCTTCCTGCAGCAGAAGTGCACTTGTATATTCATGAGTAACAGGCAGTGCCACACGTGGCTGTCAAGCCTTGGAAGCTGCCCCTGAATTTGGAAACACCTGAGGATGTGCTGAATGTGAACAGAACAAATTGACAGGCTGAGCTACTTGAGGGGGTGAAGGGATATAATCTTGTTGCATTACTAATATCCCTTCTGAGGACTCGGTTCCCAGTGGCTCTGTGCCTTCCCACCCTCTAAAAGCCCAGTGAGGAGAGCGCTGGACCAGCTCCTGTGCTCAGACAATAACCAGGACTGTTTTAATGATCAGCCTGTTCTCTGGAACCACGTTGGGAGGCAAGGAGGTGCCTTCCGTGCCCTGGTGAACTTGTGTCTGTTAGCCATCAGAATCTGTTTGAACCACCCCCAAGGAAATGATGACTGAAACAGCCCCCGAGTGACACGTGTTCCTCTCTGCTGCTTCACAGTGGAAGGCTCCAAGGTCTGTTGGTGAGATGGAGCTTCCTGCTGAGAAGACAACTCAAGTTGGCAAGAGATTAAATAGCACTTTTAACTGCCTGATACTGTGAAGCTTAAAAGAAGAAAAAAAAGACATGCAGTGTCACCTAGGGAGTAAACCAAAGCTTGCTGAAACCCATTGAAAGGCTTCTCTTGAATTCAGCAGGTATTGGAACAAGCTGCCAGCACCATGCTGGTGCGACCTCAGGTTACAGCTGTGCCACTGCCACTAAAGGAGGCTGTTCAGGTTTGCAGCTCAGCATCCATATCCCAGCACAGGCAACTGAAACAGAAAGAAAAGGGGTGGGATTGAACATGGAGCTCATTTCTGTTCCTTTCAGTTTATGGACTGGATTTATCACCCCGGGCTGAAATGATTTCTCAGTGTTAGGCACCTGCCCTTCCCCGCAGCCAGCTCATAAATGACACCGCTCTTTAATATAATGGTTCTGAAGGTACAAAGGGTAAGTTCCAGCTGAAGCAATGTTTGATTTGGCTTTTGTGGCTCAGACAGCCAAGGAGCTGTGGGCATGTCAGTTTGAATTTCAGCTGCAGCTCTGTCAGGCACCCAAACCCAGCTTTAACATGTACCACTGTGCCCCCACACAGGGCCTCGCGCTTCAGGCAGCCCTGGACTTCAGGGAGCACTTAACATATGAAAGAATTTATTCCTGGTTTGAATTTGAGCAGCACTACAGCACATTGTACTTTATTACAATGCTTCTGAATTGCTTTCATAATTTCCCCTGTGCCACCACCCGACTAATTCCTCTCCCGTGCAGCTCCAGCTCCGGCACACGGCTCAGCCTGCAGGCTCCTCTGGATGCTTTACATTCCCCCATCATCTCTCAGCCAGTCTGAATGAATTTCAATTCACAGTAATCCTGTATGGGAACCAAGTGTGATTATGGCCTGTAAGTGAGAGAGAAACAAGGGGGAGAGGGATGGATGCTGGGTGTGAGGACACTGGCAGTCCTGGCAGGAGGGAAAGCTGGGGAGCCTCCAGCTGCCTGGTTTGTTTGTACTATTGGATTTTGGGTTGGTCTGTGCTTTGTTAACTGGATTGTAGGGGAGAAAACATCTCTTGATTGACTAAAGCTCATGGCCAGCCTGGCAGAGGCAACGGACAACCATCAGCACTCACATATGTTCCAGTTTTAATTACACATTTTTTGAGTTCAAGAGTTTCCCTTGAGACTGAATATTCTATTTGAACTTCTGGAAGCTGAGGTCAAATGAGAAGATGGGTTTTCTTTAAAATAAATATCCTTCTGGAGCTGCAGAGCCCTGCAAGGTGTTAAACAAAGCTGTCAGCAGTGCTGATGTTCAGTCACATCTTGGTTCCATGAAAAAGTTGGGATTATGGCATTAGAAAGGTGCTCAGCATCCATATCCCTCATCCTCTGCTGTCATCTCAGAGAAGAAAAGTGGATGCTAAGTTCCCTCTTAATAAATGTGTCCTCATTTATCATCACTTACTGTCTTTGGGAAATGAGAGATTGTTTTTCCAAGTGATCTTGCAGCATTGGGAAGCCTTCTGCAGCTTTGACTCATTGTGATTATTCCCAAGTGTTGTCATCAGTTCTTCCTGTATTTATGTGAAATTGCTCTTAGCCTGTGCTTAGCTCCCAAAGCTGATCAGAGTGTTTTGAAGAGGAAAAAACCCACATCCCCACCCCCTGGTTGGGGTCTAAACTATGATTTGTTTCATTCAATCTCCTACTGCTGGGAGACACCAGAATGAACGTTCTACAGAGCCCCAGTATTCTGGTTTTTAATTTGTCAGGCTATTGCTCATGGTGCAGGTTTCATACATTGGTTATAAATAAGCAGAGGTTGAAAGAATGTCATAGAGATCACTAGACAATAATTATTACACCTGTTCCACTCTCTTCTGTTCTCTGAAGGTCTGAACATGTTTTAGACAGGATTTTCTGCTGCACTGAATGTTGTAGTTGCATCTCACAGGCACAAGTGTTTCTAAATTGGACTGGGGATAATTACACTCACTTCCATGTAAATGACTGTGATGCAGATCCCAGTGGGAAGATGTGTCACTCTTGGTCCCTACAAACATTAGGGAGAATCAGCCCCATGTAACAGGTACTGATGCAGCTCCTACAATCCCAGACTTGGAGTTAGGGATGATTAAGTGAAAATGCAATTGCTCATTATTAAAATTCAGAAAGGACGCCTGATTTGGGCTCTGCACACTAAGAAGTCCAAAGGCCAAGGAGATCAGAGGGATGGAGCAGCTCTGCTGTGAGGGAAGGCTGAGAGAACTGGGATTGCTCAGCCTGGGGAAGAGAAGCTTTGGGGGGACCTGATTGTGGCCTTGCAGGACCTGAAAGGAGCCTAAAAAGAAAGATGGAGAGACTATTTACAAGGGCCTGGAGTGACTGGAGGATAATTGACAACTAGAGCAGGAAATGTGCTGGATGCCCACCTGGGCTTTCTCACCATCTGCTTCATTTACCTGCAGGCTCAAATGAGGATGTTTAGACCTAAAACTGCCTCCTCATCCCCTGTTTCTGCTGGAGCAAGTCCAGAGGAAGCCCCAAAGATGCTCCAAGGGCTGGAGCCCCTCTGCGCTGGAGCCAGGCTGGGAGAGCTGGGGGGGTTCACCTGGAGAAGAGAAGGATCCAGGGAGACCTGAGAGCCCCTGCCAGGGCCTAAAGGGGCTCCAGAAGAGCTGGAGAGGGACTGGGGACAAGGGATGGAGGGACAGGACACAGGGAATGGCTTCAAACTGCCAGAGGACAGGGATAGATGGGATATTAGGAAGGAATTCTTCCCTGGGAGGGTGGGCAGGCCCTGGCACAGGTTGCCCAGAGAAGCTGTGGCTGCCCCTGGATCCCTGGAAGTGTCCAAGGCCAGGTTGGAGCAACCTGGGCTGGTGGAAGGTGTCCCTGCCCATGGCAGGGTGTTGGAACTGGATGATCTTCAAGATATCCCTCCCAACCCAAACCATTCTATGATTCTGTTACAACTGAGGATGTTTAACCCACAGCCTCCCCCTTTTTCTCCTGCTGACAGGTGACAGTGGTAAAGCTCCAGCCTTGTTCCAGGCAGCAGATCCCTGAGGACCATCCCTGTGCTGAGACAACAGCCAGAGCTCTGTGCAAAGCCACACATGAAAAGCCAAGTTTATTTCTGTCAGCTCAGTTTAGTTTGGAGCTTGAGTGTATCTGCCTGGGGCAGCCATACTGTGGGGATGGGAATAATGACTTTCTGTATGAACAGGACATAAAAACTCGCTGTATTCTCTTTAGCAAGTAAACACTCTCATTTTACACCAGAGCTTGTCATAAAGGCTCCTTTCTCTGATTCCTTCTCCATCCAGATGTTTCTCCGTTACCAGAAACATCTTCAGCTCTTATGGCCACCACCAAAATATTCCCCACACTCCAGTTTTAATGTCATCTTTTCTCTGCTATTCATTCTATTCCAAGCATGTATTTTTTTTTCCCTTTTAGAAAAAGAGTGCAGCTACTTCTAAGAAACTTTCTCCCACACTGAATATCTCTCCCAAGCATGAGAACATTCTACCCTTTCATTTGCTCACCAGACATTGCACGATTTGCAATGGAAACTGGCAAGAACATTTAAAATAATAAAAATAAAAATTAGGATCATCTCAGAGCTGGGAGATGAGTGCATTTGCTGAGAGAGGCAGGGGTTTGGAGCACTGTGATTGAAGTCTCCAGGAATGTTAACTGAATTTTAATTTGTCTTTTACAAAACAGTATGTATGGAGGGGAGTGCATGAGAGGTCAGAAGGCAGCAAGAGAGACTGAGCCATGCTGGGGAAATGTGTTTTTTAGTGCACACTGAACAGGTTTGTGTTGCTGCAGTTTTCAGATTTGGGCTCTAATCGTCATTGATTCAACAGGGGCTCTCACGTAGTAATTACTGTGGTGTTAATTGTCTGTGGTACTCTTGGAAAAGCTGTGTATTAGCATTGCTCCTGCCAGGACTGCTGGGGCTGGGATGGGTAAAAATGTGTGTGGATGCTTGGACTGCAGTGTAAACAGTGGATGGCTGGGGATGAGGTTAAAGGGGTGCTTGTTTCCCCAACTTGCTGCTTTTCTGGTGTGCTTTGGGGGTGAATATTTGGGCTTTTTTTTTTTATTTTGGATGGTTGTTGACTTACCTCAGTTTTTCAGGAATCCATATTAGACCATTGGCCTGGCTTTGTGCAGGAATTTGTTTCACTAAAATCTCATGAATTCTGCTTCAAGAGCAGTACATAAATTAGCTCCACTCAAAGGAAAACAATTGATTCAAAGGAAGATTTGGAGGCAGCCCCAAAATGGGGGATTCCTTTTAAATAATAATAGAAAAGGCTTGATTCCTCTCTATTCCTTTCTCAGGACTGAGCAGATAACTCCAAACCTATTTTCAAGTGCTGAAAACTTTCCATAAAAACATCCTGTGTGTTGACTGTGGAAGCAGCATCAATGGCTGTGTGAGAGACCACTCCAACCAGTATGGAGCTGGTCTTGACTGGAATGAGCTCTACCATAAGCATAAAGCTGAGTTTAAACTTATTCTGCTCTAGTTAATTAATAATAATATTTATCTAAAATAATTATTCTATATACATGTATTTATTTTGATGTATATCTTATATATTTTATGAAAATAATTGTTCTTAGGCTGATCTTGCAGTAGGTTTTTGGTTTATACCAGGATGAGGAGGTTGGCAGTTAACCCAAAGAGAAGTTATACCTGAGATCACCACCCTGAATCAAGCACTGGCACTCAAGTTTTGTGGGCTTTTGTCCTTGCATGAAGTTGCCAGAGGCTATTTTGGATGATATGAGTGGGTAGAAAACCAGTAGAGATCTGCATTGTTTGTTGTCGGCAGGTCAAGGTGAATTCCTCCTTGAGCTTTTGTGCACAGCATCCTCCATAAATGACATCATCCCCTCCATTTTCATCTCGAGGCACAGAGAGTTGCTATCCAGCTTGGGCATTTCTCCTGCTGTTTGGTGCTCCCGTGGTGCCTCCTGTCTCAGATGAAGCAGGGAGGAGGATGGATCATGTAGCGAGTGTGGGTCTGAACCGATGCACAGAGATCAAGGGGAGCAAAGCTTTGGCTTCATCAGCATTGTCAGACTTTGTTGACATTTCTCACTCAGCCCTTAATCCATAAAGGGAGATTAAAAAAAAAAAAAAAAACAAAAACAAACCCTCCCTAAATGCTGGCAGGGTGATTTCAGCATCATTTGTGAGGTATTCAAGCCCAGATCCTTGAAGAATTTCAGCATCTTTTTCCTATTTTAGAGCTGCTGAACAAAGCATCGAAATAAATCAATCTCATGGTTTGGGGCTGGCTTTATTCATGAGTTTTAAGCCTTTTGGTTTGGCAAAACCATGATAAACTCCTTCTGGATGGGGGCCAGGTTTCTCTTTGAAGTCCTGTGAAGCAGCAGAAGAAGCTCTGAGTCTGTCTCTATGTTTCACAGAAATAAGGGAGTGATGGACTGGAAGCTGAGCACAGTGGTCCAGCTGTTCCCACACAAATCCTTCATTTGGATGAAAGGAGACTGGAGCTGTTAAAATGATAGCAGTGAATGGCATCAGAAATACAACAGACAGATGGATGTAAATGTAACAGCTGTAAAAGGCCCATATGAGAAAACTGGGAGAAAGGCTAATTTATTCCACTTCAGCTGTATTGCATTGTCTTCTCTGAATGGATTGGGTACTTGGTGATCCAATGGCAACATAATTCCAATTGTAAAATGATAATGCTCAATTACCAAAGCTGTCAGGTACAGCCAGCTGGAGGGACTGGCTGCTGGGATCCTCCATTTGCCCAGATTAAAAAGTGGGAAATTTGTTAGTAAGACAAAGCCTTGGGACATGGGCGCCTGTTGAAGTGAAAAAAGTGTTGTTTCCTCCCTTTTCAAGTTTTTCCTGTTCTCCTGCAGTCCCTGGGTGCTGAAAAGGGGGAGTTTCCATTCTCCAGGTGTAAGGGAGAAGATCCGAAATAAAGCCAGCAAGATTTTTGGGAGACAACAGTATGGGATTGAGCTGGGCTGGCTTAGCTGAGCCGGGAGGGGATGGAGCAGCTCCCTACGAGCAACCTAAGACTCCTTGGAAGGGTGTGGAACCCAGACAAGGGAGATTTAGTGATGCCAGAGAGTAAAACAAGAGGGCAGTGGCTGTAAAACAGCTGTTTGCAAGCTGCAAGTTGAATATTAGGAAAACAGTTTTCCCTGGGAAGGAAGGGCAGGCCTGGGATGGGTTGTCTAGACGGGCTGTGGAAGCGCCATCCTCGGAGCCTTGGCTGGATGAAGTCCTGACCTGAGCCAGCCTTGGCCACGGTCCCGTCTTGAGCAGGAGACTGAGAGGGCTCTCCCAGCCAATATTCCGGTGATAAGAGATTTTTGGAAGGGAAAAGCTGCATCTGCAAAAACATTTATTTAGTACTCCACATCGGGCAAAATTAGCTGAGGGAGGGCAATCCCGTTTTGTAAACATGTGGGAAAAAGAACAACTTAAAAATGTAACAAAAGAGTAAAAAGTCCAGGCGCTGTTTTGTCCTTCTTAAAAAACCCTTCTGCAGCATCTCAAGTGATAGCCATCCATTTGTGTACATGTCAAACCATACAGCAGTGCATCTGTCATTGCTTTTCTTCACTTTGAGACAATTGGGCATAGATTCTGTGGGTTTCTTATTTCCAGCCCTGTATAAACAAAATTTGGTTTATTATGTTTACTCATTTGGGAAACAGCTGATACTTTGGGTGTGTATTCTAAGACTTTTTTTGAACTCCTTTCAGTATTTTTTCCTGTGTCATAATAGTTGGCTCGTAACAGCAAAGTGCAGTAATCAGTGGGTTGTGGCTGAAATCAGAACCATGTACTGGGTTGATCTTTTATGTCAGTTATGGTTACTAAAGGAAAAAAAAAGACTCCTTCGTTGAATTTGAAGATAAGAGAAAGTCTCCTGAGGAAAAAATTAAAGGGAATACTTGGAATCAGCTGTAGTTATTTGGCTTTCAAATGGTCAGGGGTTTCCAAAGATCCTCTCTTCTCCCTGAAAAGTGTGAGCTGGCTGTGATTGTGGGAGAAACAGATGGGCAAGGATGGGTTGTTTCCATGCAATGGCAGGTCAGTGCTGAGAGCATCCTCAGGAGGAAGATGATCTGTGCAAGACAAACTCTGTCCAAGCCTGGTGCTGGTGCTGTGGAGGTGATATTCTTCTTCATACAGACTTCCCAAAATCTTCTATTGGATCTTCCCAAGCTGCAGAGCAGGGAATAGGATTTCAAGATCCCCATGAAATGACAGAACTCCTGAGGCTTTTGGATCAAGGATTTCAGCTGTAATTTCAGTAATTACTGTCCTCTCTCTGATTTTCCTTCCACAAGATCCTGCCTCTTGAGGGCACGACTGTCATGCCTGCCATGGGGAAATTACCTTACCTTGAAGGTGTCCAGCCAGAAACTGAATTCTGGGCTGGCTCCAGTTTGCTTCCTAATGCATAAAGGGTTGAGTTATCATGGGAGCTTAGTCACATCAAGATATTGCTCATCCCAAGCCCTGATTCATTTGGTTGCACAGGAGGTTTTTGGGATGATGGCTTCATCATGAGTCAGTTCTTCATTACCACATCCCTCTGACGGCACACGGCAATATTGGAGCTGCCACCAGGAAACAGATGAATGATGTGAGATTAGATGGACCCTGTCTCTGATCACGGTGAACGTGTCGTGCCTCTGACACACACAAATGGGTTGCATCAGGCTGCTCGTGTGAGGGAGGCAGAAGCCTTTCTCAGCCCTGCCTGTGCTCGGATTATACATAGAAATGGTAAAGTGACTTTGCAGCTTGATTTCAGCTATTCCTATTCCCAACCATGTCTAATCATTCCTTTTGAAAATCTTGTTAAGGTATTCTCGTCAATTAGCACTTGTTTCAGTGAGCTTCATGGATTAATTAGATGTTGCATTACAAAAAATAATTATGCCTTTTAACCATTTTCGGTTATTTACTTCTCTAAATGTTAGTTTTGTGAGGCAGACTGGCTTGATGCCACAGTCATTTGGGTAGAATCTAACACAGATTAATGAGCAAACTTGAAAAGCAAGCAGCGAGTCCCCCAGTGTTTTGTAATTAAGCAGTTTGATTAAAAACAACTGGAACAACTCTGGGCACTGAGAAAAACAAAGTGGAACAGCTCTCTCTGCACTGAGACCTCAGGAACAACAAACAGCAAACCCAGGTCTGAAAGCAATTTAGGGAGCTTGAAATTTTTCTTGGCTACCTGATAGTTTCCTAGGAGAAGTTTTTTTTTTTTTGAGGAGCAAGCACTGAGGCAGTGCAGATGTTATTCCCTTGCCTTCTGCTTTGCAAACATGGAATGGCAGAGGGATACAGCAGGAGTTCTGAGGAAGGAACTCAACTGCTCGTGCTGCTCTAGGACACAGCTCATGGGATTCAGAGGAAGCTGCTTTTTAATGTGAGCTGAGAATTTGTGCCATCAGCTTTAATGGAGCTGCTTGTGCCTCACTGTGAGACCTAAACTGAGCCCTCCAAAAGTGCCTGTGCACAAAGGGCCTGTTACCTGCGTTGGACCAAAGGCTGGGGTAAAATTCCAGCCCCAATTTTGAGGGGAGCTTGGCTAACTTCCACCAACTAACAGGCTGGTTCTAAGTAAAAGAAAAAAAACAAACAACAAAACTAGACATAAATGACCTGACTGAGCATCCCAGGGCTTCATCAGGCAGGTTTCTATGCATGTGTGGTCAATTGATGTGAACAAGGCTGGAAAAGCTGATGCTGCAGCTGAAGTGTGAGGCAGAGCTAAATGTTGCTCCCCTTGCATTAAGGGCAAGTCAGGTAGACAGAAAAATGCTCGTGTTCTTCTCTTCCTCTCCCAGCATTACCTGCCTGAGCTACATTTCTGTGGAAATGTGCCTGGCTGAGGCCTCAGACATCAATTTTCTCTTATTTTCTAACCCATTTAGCTCTCTTTCACAGGCAGATCTTGTTTAGAATCAATAGCTCCCCACCATCAGCCCCATTTAGTGTGTATTCATTTATTGGATTTTGAAAATGGAAAGGAAGAAGACTTAAAAGAGAAAATATGAGGTTTTGCATTGAAGGGCAGTATTTGAAATGCAGACCCTTTCTCTTGGCTTTAAGTACCACTGCATTACAAAACACAGTTGAAATGATTCATGCTCCAGCTTGGCTTATAAAATCCATAAGCACGACTACAAAGACCTCTTCTTCCAAACCTGAGACATCAAATGCTGCTTAGATCATTTTAGTCAGCTCTTCACTCAGATTTTCCCTAAATTTGTAGCAGGTCACAAAGTCTTTCAGATCTGGCCTCTACCAAGAATGAATTCCTCTACATGGAATGAGTTCTTGGAGAGCTCTGACAGTGACCTGTTCCTTCTTTCTGCTGTTGCTCTGCGGAAGGTTGGTCGCCTCATCTACTCAATGCAGCTTTGATGGCATCTGTTGGGCTACCACGGGCTCTCTGGGTTGTAGATTTGTCAGTCATTCTTGCAGATGAATACTCTGTGTTCCAGAGGGTCTGTTTATAATTTGGATATGTGGGGAAAAAAGAAATTTTAGGGAAAACTGCCCAGAGTCCTGTCCTTACCTGTCAGTCTCATCCTTCCTACCACTGCTGTGTCCCTCACCACAATAAATGGGAGTATAAAACCCTTACACCTTCTAGAAAACTTGATCGAGTGAAGCATTTCTTTTATCAATAAGGGAAGTTGTGTTTCTTTATCAACAATTACTCTTCCCCCCCGCCCCTCCCCAGAAATGGGCAGAGGAGGACCATTAGTGAGGTGAGATGGGCATTGGGTCACAGTATTCTTTTTTTGTAGCTTAATGTGCTTTTGCAAGAAAAGATCAAAGCAGCCTGTTTTATTATTTATATATATAAAATATATATATATAAACCTGTGTGGAAGCTTTCCCTCTCTTCACAGTCTTGTCAAACACCCAGCCCAGTGCAGGTGGACTGTTCCCTTTTCCCACATTCTCTGCCTCATTTGGGATTGTTTGGGCCTTCTTCTTCCTCAGGACAGTGAGCACAGGAGGAAATTCAGGGAGGAAAATGTGCTCATTTTCTGTCTGTTCACGTGGCAAAGTGCTTGAGGGAGCTGTGTGGGGATGGGGTAAGCAGGGTGTATTTAACCTCTCCATGTGCATGGAACAACCTTTGCATGGGAGTAATTCCTTGTATATATGATATTTGTATATTCTATTGCATTTAAATACATGAAATAGACATATTTTGCAAAACAGCTGTTCTGAGCCAACCCCAGCATGCAGGAAAATGCTTTGTCAGGCAAAAGGGTAACCAGGGAACTGATCTCTGCTGTAAAGCAAACATAAACAGCACGTGGAGCTGTACAACCTGATTTGGGGACTGTTACTCTGGATTTGCCTGACTAGAGAGAGGACAGGGGTGGGTCAGTGGATGTTCCTGCACTGGGAATGTTGGCAGGCTCCACACTGGAGATCCAGTGAAGTTGGTATTGTTTGAAAAGGTCCAGCAATATGGGAGAGCTTGTCTACAAAAAGTAACTTCTATCACATGTGGCTCCTTTAAAGCCCCTGCCATGACAGGGTTGGAGAAATAATATTAATAATGGCACAGCTTTAGTCCAGGTAGCTCAAGGGCTGATAAATCTGTGTCTTAGTAGTCCAGGCTTTGGTGCAAGGTGCACAAAGGGAATCTGAGAAGATTTGTGAGTGTGCAGGATTAATTTTGGCAGCTGCCACTTCACGGCTTCCAGTATTCAAACAAATCAGATTAAAGACACCTTGTGTATCTTTGCTCTAACACCTTCCCCTGACATTATAACAGATACACTTTCATAGAGACTCAGTGGTGATTACTGTGAAGCACCTGCAATCACCTTTTCTTCCTCTTCTGTCTATATTTGTTTATCTGTTGTTTAACTGAATTTCTTAGAGCGGGGTTTAATCTCTTTAAATTCCTGGAAAACATCTGGCAAATAACGAATGCAAGTGTGTACAAACAGTGATAAACTCCACCTGGTAGAGGCTGCTCTTCTTTCAGTGCTTCCTAGTCAGGATGGGAATCAAAACTGGAAAACTTCTCAAAGCGTATTTTCTTTCCAAACTCGGGAACAGTGGCCCTGAACTCGTGGCTCTCAAACCTGAAGCCCTGAGAGTGCTGAGGACGACCAGGAATGCTGAGTTGCATCACGTCTTTTGCCTCAGTGCTGCTGCTGCTGCTGCTGACCCCCATAGGTTAAGGGTCAATGCATGTGTGTCAGGTCTGAGGCTGCAGGTGGATGAAGCCTTGCACTGCACAAGTAATTCTGGCTAGTGTATAATTTTTATTTTTTTCATAATCTGACTCTTGTGCTTTATTTCTACCTTTCTAATGGGTAGCATGAATTATGCCTGACTGTTTTTCTACGCTAATGTGCAGCAGAGGTGTGAAAAATACTGTAAGAGTGGCCATAACAAAGCTTCTCCCAAAACAGTAGAGTCTGCCTAGACCAGCAAAAACTTCACCTTACTGCTAAGCAGATGAAACTGCTGCATGTGCAAAGGCTCTGCCCTTAAGCTTTCCCTTAAGACTAAACAGCCCATCCCGGGGAGGTTAAAATAATGATACATACAGGCTTATTTAGAGTTTAAATTTCACCTACATCTCTCTGCCTGAGCGATATCAAAATCCAGGCACTACCAAAATCCTCAGGAGAGCCAAAGGGAGATCTGAAGACCTGAATCTGAAGGCAGCCAAGAGGCAAAGGGACTCGGGAGGAATCCAGGCAGGCTGAATATGCTGTTTAGTGCCTATTCCCATCTCATGTGTTCTTTAGCCAACAACTTACATCCAAGAATGTAATATCCTCCTCCACTCTTCCCCCTCTTGCTGTCCAGTCCTACAGCCCTTACGTGAACTTTGAGTAATTCCCATCGAAGTCAGCTGGTGTGCTGAGTGAAGTTCAAATCTCCCTTGGCTCTGTGTTTGCAGCTCTAAGTCCTGGTAATAAAAGGGATTGGGGAATCTGCAGAGAATTGACAAACCACAGGCCAGCTCCATATCCTGCTCCCTGCCTCATCAGCCCTTTTCTGAAGGAAAGGTAACTCGCTGTCCAGCCCAGCAGAGACCTTAAACTCTGCTACCTTTCAGCTAAAGATCTGTCTTGAGATCCCCTTCCTTGAAGCCTCAGAATAAATTATGATGCTCCAGTCTGAGCAGGGCATTTAATGAGATTCATTCTTATGATTGACAGTCTTCTTTGACAGTCTTCATCACATCCCTCTGATGAGCTCCTGACAACAGTTTCCAAGGCAGTAAATTAGAACTGGACATACTGTTTTGTGCTTACCAACTCTAAATGCAGAAAGAAGCAGTTTTAAGCCATAACACTTATCAGGCTTAGCTTGAGCAATGATTCAGCCTTCCAAGAAAGATACTTGCTTAAGTGGTTTTACTGCTCTAAATGGGACTAACACTCACTTTTTATCAAAGCATTGACATTTCTAAACATATCCTAAATATACACTTCATCAAGAGTGTTAGACTGTAGCCTAAATTGTTCCATTCCTAACATCAGTAGAGAGCTCAAGGTGTGTGTTAAACCCTAAGGGCCAATGCCTTGAAAGCACATTAGCTGTTGTAGTTCTTTCCTGTGTCCTGAGCTGCTTTAATATTGTAGCTGGGCTTCTTCTCCCTGTAATGTTGATGCTTTGGGGGTTTGAAATTGCTGAGTTTTTGGTTGTCTTAAGTCTTACAGCGGGCGTTGATGTGGTGCATTAGAGATGAACCCAACTGGAGCAGGTGAGAAAGCCCATCTCCCAAATTTTGGGGCCTGGCCAGACAAGCTTGAAGCAAAGCACTGAGCTTCAGGCATCTATTGATGTGCTTGAGCTGCATCACTTATCCTGAGCAGCTCCAAGCTCTGGGAATTGATAGCAGTGTGCATCCGTGTCTGGATCCAATAAATGTGGCTTAAGATCAGCCTCAAATACAGGCATTTCTGAGAGATCTCATTGCAAGGGATGGGAATAGGAAATGCCAGCTCTAATGCAGCTTTCTCTTCTCCCTGCTAATTGTTTTAGCTAATGAGGGAGATGGAAGCACTCATGGTGTTTAAGCCTAGAGGGCTGAATCCCAGCAGAGTTGACTCAGCTATTCATCTTTGCAAAGCAGAAAAGCTTGGTGGTGTATGTAGCAGGAAATGAAAAAAAGGAGGCTTTCCATGATGAAAAAAGCCTGCATTTGAACAATAAACATAAAAATATCCTTCCCCCATCACCTGACTCAACAGAAGGGGGCAAAAATATAGTTAGAAATGGTGTGTGTGTTTGGATTGCCTATTGTAACAGTTTTGACCAAGCTAAAATAAAATGGTAATATCCAGAGAATAAAAGAATCACCAAAAGAAGGAGGGGAAGCTGCTGAGTGGTGCCTGGTGCTACAACCCCCCTGCAGAGCGAGGGATGCTCCGTGTGCACCGTTGTTGCCTCTGTAACAGGTTCCACTACAGCTTTTTAATTTCCTAGAGCTGGAGCTGCTGCAGGGGATTATCTGGCATCTTTCAAACATGCTGCTTTTATTTACCTCTCTAAAACACTTGTTTACATGTAGCAGCCTCTCGTTTTCTGGCCCCGTGACAAACACCCTCTTAGGGACACGCAGGGAGCTGCTCGTGTGGTGGGGCAGAGGAAGGGAGTGGTTTTGGAGCTGGATGACAGGAGCATGGCCCAGTTGGGACATCCCCCATATCATCTGTCATGCCAAGGATGAGCTTTTTTAGATTACAGAGGGGTTGTACCAACGTTGTCTCGTTGAAAAACCCTGAGATGAGCTAATAATGCCAAGGATGTGGGATTGATCCCCCTATGGACCAGTCACTTAAGAGTTGGCCTTGATGATCCTTGTGAGCCCCTTCCACTTCAGAATATTCTGTGGTTCTGTCATTGGTGAATATGTGAAAGCCTGTGAAATAGGTGAAATTGGTGTTAATATGTAAAAACCTGTGAGTAACCATCATCTGAGCCACAAGATGTGATGGTGCAGGGTGAGCACTGACAGCCTGATGCTTTGCATCCCTCGCCATCGTCTCGTGCTGGTGCTGAGCAGCAATTTCATCATCTGAGCAAACCGGAATACTTAAATGCAGAATATAGATGGGTGGACTGAGAGGTTACTACTTGGGAAATAAGATTATGCTTGGCTGTGCTGGCTCAAAGTTGTTTTGTGAGGCTCTCCCTCATTTGGGAGGGCCAGAGGTGCCCCCTCCTTGCCCGTGGGTTTGGATATAGCTTGTAGCAACTCTGTCAAGCCTGTGCATCAGCAGCATCAGGATGGCACCTGGATGCAATGGAAAAATGAGTTCTTTTATCTGCTTTCTCGTGCACACCTCTGCAGAGAACTGGGCAAAGCCTGGAGCTTTCTCCAGGCACCGGGAGGTTATTTTGGTATCTTTTCTTGAAGATTTTTTTTTTTTAAAGCTTTTATTTCATGTGTATTTTGTAGCTGTAACTCCATTATTGGAAGACTGGGGAACTTCTCTATCAGGCATCTTTCTGGATGGGATGCTGTAGGTCAGAGGCAAAGCTCTTTTCCCTATATATTTTTTCTTTACAAATATCCCATTCTGGTTATATTCCCTTTGCCCCTGAGTGCTGACGTCTCACACGTGCTTATTTTCCTCCTTTTCCTTCAGGGACTCCCAGGAATGCGTCTATTTTCAGCAGGGAGAGGTGCCATTGTAGCAAGTGTCATGTTTACCCTGTGACTCTTGTTTCTGAAAATGGAAGAATTTCCGAGGAGGAGCAAGGGTGTCTTTAGGGGAATCCACTTGATCTGTCCCCATAGTTTTCATGTTTTCTTATCCTTTGGGAGGGGGGTTCTCCCTCTAGTCAGAATTGTGGATTGACAGAGCTATTTTTTGTTCTTAGCTGGTTTTGAGAGAAGCCAAAAATGGTGGTTTCCATTAGTCATTTCCCGTGTTGTCCATGTAAAGGCCACAGCAGGGCAGGAATCTGGCCCTCAGCCCATTGCCAGGATCCAGAAATCTGGGTGGGGGACTCTCCCTACAGACTGTACATTAAGGGGAATTCCTTTTCAGGGGTGAGGGTTCACATTTTTCCTTTGGGGCTGGAGAATTGTCCTGTTCCTTTATCCAGAGACTAAACTATGCTAAGCATCTTCCTCAAGTTTGCCATGTCAGGGGCTCCCAGAATTTCATAGATTTTGTACAGAGCAAAAGAATGCTCGTGGATATAACCAATGGCTGCTCCAGAGTGTGGATCTCTTCCTCTTTTGATTTCTGTTCCAATGGTTTGATGTTCACAAAACTGTGGTTAATTATTTGGGGGTTTTTTCCCCCCTTTTCTCTGTTGCTTTTCAGTTTTGTGGCACAAGAGGAGGGTCAGGCACTAAAAGGCAGCTTAAAGGCTCTTTGTCAAAGTCTTTCAGGCCAAGTTGGCAGACAGGAATGGCATAAGGGTAGGAGGCACATTCGAGTGTTTTAATTCTGTGAGCCTAATGATCAGTGCTGTGTCATTGAGTCGTAAACTTCATGGAACATCCATCTGAGCAAAGGCTTTATTTGTGCTCTGAAATGCTTTGCATGTTCTAAAGTGATAATGGCATTAATAATAATAAAAAGGTATATTAAGTTATGGAGATGGTCTCTACAGAGCAGAGAATACACTGACTGTGGGAGAGAGAACACTATTGCCGTGTGGTGACTTGCTATTGTATATTGTTTTATTACTATCTATGCTTTATAGCTTTGAGTGTATTTTTCTTGCTTATTTATTGCTGCTTGAACACTTCTGTCCAGAATATGCCAGGAGGCACCAGATGAATCATTATTATTCATAACTTAGCAGAATCCTCACACTTACCTCTTATTCCTTGCCACCATGTAAGTCTGTTGGAGCTGAATAGGCAGAAATTCTTGGTGACTTAGAACAGATTCAAGTCACTTGTTTGACTTGTACTGTCTGTGAAGTGTCTCCAGACCCTCCTGAGCAGAGCAGACCTACCTGTGGTGCTGCTTCAGAGTTGTTGCCTGGCAGGAGAAGGGGAATCTCTCCCTCAGCCTCAGCAAGTTCCTGATTCTGTTGTACCAAGCTGCATATTTAGAGCTCTGGAACATTTTCTTTCTCTTTGCCCACTTTAAATGTGTGGTGTAGGGTAGATGTCAAATCTTACTTTGTGCTGGAAGATGAGCATATAAAGCTCTGGAATAACATAGAGCTGGAAAGCCATAAAGGGTGCACAGTTATCCACTACCAGCAGTACCTTAGCACTGAGCAAGGAAAATTTTTTTCACTAGTTCTTCATTCTACAGAAATTGTGAGGCACTTTCAAGAAAGATGCAATAAAAGCAGCTCGCCAAAGGAGCCCCATATTGAAATATCTATTTTTGAGTGCTTAGGAAAGGGTAAAAATTCACTGAGAAATTACTGCAAAGTCTCTGGAGTCAAATATGTGATTCCTGCTTCCCCTGCTGCCCATCCAGGTCTTCCTTCCTATTAAATTAATTCATTCATGCTCCTTCTAATTCCTTTTAATGACATTATTTACCTGGTCCTGTGGCTTCTTAACAACTCAAAGCCACAGAAACTGTTGCTCTGCTATTTTCCAGGCTTTAGCTGAAGCAGAGTTAAAGCTGATCCTCCTTGTAGAAGTGAGAACACCATCACACAGCCTGTGTGGTTCCAAGTCACCTCTGTGGTGAGCCCAGCACGTTCCAGCTCCGCTGCGCTGTGAATAAGGATATCCAAGTGGAAAAAAAAAAGTGGGATGTGAGTTTTAGCTCAGTGAAAATGCTTCAAATTTTCTGGAAGTGCAGAGTAAAAGAAGTGATACATATTTTATGATTTAAGAAAGCCAACACTGGTTCTCTTAATTTAAGTAATTTTTCATGTAGTTAAAATTTATCATAGAGAGCAAAGACTTCAGCTGGTAAAAATTAGTGTATTTCCATAGAAAAATGAATCTGCTCTGGCTTATTCCAGCTCAGGCTTTGACTTCCTGCAAATAATGGAATTGTGGGGTGGGGATGGAAGGAAGGAATTAGCCGAGCTGCAGCTTGGCAGAGCCCACTGTGGTGTTTTCAAGAATCCTGGATGCTGGAGCCCAGAATGGGCCAAAAACACTCATTACAACCAGTATTAACAACTTAATGCCTCTCTAGTTGTTAAGAGGTCACAAATCACTCCTGCTTTGCTTTCAGAGCGTTGGTTGTTTTGCAATTCCTGGAGGCAGCTCCGAGGGGCTCCGGGCCCAAATCTGTTTCCCATTCCCGGTGCCCGCGGTGTGCTTGGTCACTCAAGCGACGTGGGACGCTTTCTGCTCCCCCATTGGGGCAACTAAAGGGTTTTAAGCATGAGGTTAATTAGTACCACACTGTTTAATTATGCTAATGGAGCTGCAGGTGCTTGACGTGGATAAAACCTGGACTTCTCCAGGGTGTGAATGTTTGTTAATGTGGCCTCGCCACGGGCAGGACCCCTGTTGTGGTTGGCACTGTGGAAATGCTGAGGAGACATCCCCTGCTCCAAAGCATTTACGATTCCCAGTGATTCGGAATCCCATTGTTAACAGCCACAATGCATCGTGCCTTAGAACCGTAACACAATGTTCACCAGGCAGAAACAAAGATGCTCTGAGAGACGCAGTGAGAATCCTGCGTCTGTCAGAAACGCTCGGCCTGCTTTGTACAAATGACCCTCGGAGGTGCTGACACGGAGAGAGATCTGGAAGGGGTAGGGAAAGGACCTTGCCTTTTTTCAGTTTGCCCATGTCCTGCCTCTGAAACCAGCCGGTTTTACATCTGAGCTCTTTGCTTTCCACCCAAGAAAATTACTAGCGGTGAACTTGGCATGATGCATCTTTCCAAGCCCTGGTGTGATATAAGCTGTGACTCCTGCTCGTTCTGTGAGCACATCAGATTGGATTGTCTCTGAGTTTCCATAAGAACTTCCAATTTATTGCTTTTTTTTCCCGGTTTACTTCACCGTTTTCTATATGTTTAGGAGTCGTTGTGATAAATACTCTTATATTGGTTTTTTGTGTTGAGTAGACATGGGCATCTCAGGTTTTCTGAAGGAAACGTGCTGCTTAGTTGCCCTGGAGAAGCTGCATGGATAAATCACATCCCCATCTCTCTATTTCCTACAAGTCTGATAGATCTAGTTGCAGTTTGCACTAAGCGGTACAACCTCAATTTTCCCCTCCCTGAGACAGAAACAAACAACCCCAAATAGAAAACAAAAAGGTAATTTCAGAAAGATTTCATCTTAGATGGTTTTGAGTAAAAGACAGACTCAAAGGAGTGTGTGTGGAAAGACTCACTTCTGGTCATCACAGTCTTCTGTAGCAAAGAAACAGAAGCCCTGAGCCCTGCTTGTTTAATTTCCAGAAGGTTCTTGGCCTTTGTATTTTTTCCCAGAGACATAGATAATTTCTTTTTTTTTAACTCCACAGTTCTGAAAAATGCCCTGAACATCTTCCAGTGGTGTGTTTGAGGGACCAGAAAAGTGAGGATTGAGACTCTTGAGAGTAACCTGTAGTTGGGAAACTCAAAAGCATCCTTTAAGAAATGTAGGGGCTCTGCTTCATTTAATTAAATGCAGTACTTTAAAAGAGGGAACTGGCTCTGTGAAGTATCATTTATCTGTCAGGGTTTTGTAAAGGAATAAGACAATTTAAAGGTATGCTAATGTTCCCCATTATTCTGAAGCTAAGCTTTCAGTAAGAAAAACTGCCCTTCAAAGGCAAGTGTCATAGTTAACACCTCTTTATAAAAGATAAATGATAATGGAAGAGGAAAACAATTACCGTAGTACTTTGAGCCACTAGGAAAACCCTTGTGGAGGTTCTCAGTGGAAGATCATAACAGACAATGCATCATAAAACAAACAACCCAGAATGAGGAAAAGCTGAACTTAACAGAAAATTATTTCCTTTTATTTTCATTTCACTTGACTTATTTTCTTGTGGCAATCAAAATTGATGTCTCTGGTGGAATTAGCATGTTTGTGACTATCTTGTGCTGTCGTAAATGTACTTTTAAAAAGAGATTTAAGGGCCCACCAGAACTCTGAATCACCCTGTGGACAGTCTTTTCTCTTGCACTATTGACTCTTAGGCAGAGAAACTTTCTCTGGTCCAGGCTGGTTTGATGCCTCTATTGTGTCCTGCTGTGCAATCTTTGAGCTGAAATTTTCAAGAGACCCAGTGGGCATTCCACATTTTTGGCAAGAACTGGCCATAAAAATACCTTAGACACCCTTTTGATGTTTCCATCCTTTATGTGTTTCCTTCTCTGTTATCTCAGCACGAGCTGGCAATGGCAGAGGTCAGTCAGAAGACCCAGATCCAACAAAGTGCTCTGGCATATGATTGCATTTAAACAGAGAATAGGAGTGGCTTTAAATCTTATGAATTAGGGAAAGGGATGATGTTGGTCAAAGCAGTGAACCCCAGAGCTTTGGATATGGATGGTGGGTCTGCTACAGCATCCCTGTGTGACCTTGCAGAGCACCTGACCATGCTGTGTGTGCCTGTTAATCAGTATTTTCAAAATATCTTAGTTTCTGAGGGATTCAAAAACAAGTGTTTAGTCTCTTGTGAGCTTTATCAAATTAAATGTTTCAAATTGCAATAAAGCACAGAGTTGTTGGGAAGTGTCTGCAGGCAGTAAGTGTTGGTAGCTCAGAAACATCCCCCAATGCCCTGGGCTGATCCCTCAGTGTGGGCAGCAGAGCAGGGGGGGATTCTGCCCCTCTGCCCCCTCAGGTGAGACCCCCCTGAAGAGCTGCCCCAGCCCTGGGAACAGCACAGGGAGGACGTGGAGCTGCTGGAGAGAGGCCAGAGGAGGCACCAAGAGGGTAAGAGGGATGGAGCAGCTCTGCTGGGAGGAAAGGCTGGGAGAGCTGGGATTATTCAACCTGGAGAAGTCTTTAGGGTCACCCTAATTGTAACCTTCCACGACGTGAAGGGAACCTACAAGAAAGATGGAGAGAGACTGTTTGCAAGGGTCTGGAGTGGCAGGACAAGGGGGAATGGCTTCCCACTGCCAGAGGGCAGGTTAGATTGGATATTGGGAAGAAATTGTTGGCTGTGAGGATGGGCAGGCCCTGGCACAGGTTGCCCAGAGAAGCTGTGGCTGCCCCTGGATCCCTGGAAGTGTCCAAGGCAAGGTGGGACAGGGTTTGGAGCAACCTGGGCTAGCGGAAGGTGTCTCTGCCCGTGGCATTGGGGTTGGAACAAGATGATCTTTAAGTTCCCTTCCAACCCAGGCTATTCTATGATTCCTCAACCCCTCCAATTTTCTGGGCAGATTAGTGATGTATGGAAGTTGGTCTTTGTGGTGAAACACAGACATGTGGAAGCTGGGGCACAGGCAGAGCTGGCACTCCCTCACAGAGAGTGCTGCAAGTGGTGGGATATTGAGCTGCATCTGGAGATCCTGCCCAGCAAGCTCATCTGGGGGCAAGCCAGGTGTGCTCTTTGGAAAACTGTGGACCGTGTTTACTTGGAAACACCCGCCTGCTTAAATTTCTGCCAGATGTGGAGTGTTGTTCCCAGAGAAACAACAAAGTCTGGAGGGAATCACAGTCGAGCTGCTGCTGTATCTGCCCACCAACCACAGCCATAGCTGGAATCTTTCCCCCTCCTTAAGCTCCTGCAAAACTCCTACCTTTGCTTCGTGCCAACCGGGAGGTACAATACAAATAATGTAACAGATTATGGAAATGTGTAAACACTTGTGATTTCCCCTGAGATTTTGCTCAGTGCAGTTTGATGGAGTGGCAGAAACGAAGGAATTTTGCTCAGTCCCCTTAAGCATGTGAGATCTGACCACTAATACATTAGCAAGATAATACTTTCTTATCTCGTATGTATGCTGGGAAGATTGATTAGTCTTTGCCTGTAAAATGCCGGGAAACTGGGAAATGTTATTTGCCATAAACGCAAAGTACAGCTCTTACTGTGGCATCTGTGACTCAGTTCCTTAGTTTTAAATAAATAAAAGCCTATGTCATTAACAACAACAAAATAAATGCATAAGGGCTTAGTCAACTACAGATCTGTAGCTGACAAATTTGACTTGACAAAGCTAAAGTAATTAAAAGCATGAACTGGAAAAAGATCCTCAAACTTCTGAATAGGTCCAAGATCTGGAACCCTGCAATGTTGAGAACCTAAAGCTTTCTCAGTGTATGTTTTTCCTCCCATTTCTTTGCAGCCAGGATTAATATCATGGTTTTCATCTGACTGCTTATGTAAACATAAGGATATCCCAAATATGTGAACATTAAGGGTTTCTAAGGATCCCAAAGCAATAAGAAGTCTGTATGTCATCTCATGTACAGAGCTTAAATTTGTAGCAATGTTGTGCTGCACCCCTTCCCAGCATCAGTAGCCTGGAGGGGGAATGGGATGGGCTGGGAAGGTAGATGACTTTATTTGATTCATGAAGCTTTGGTGAACAGTGAGAGAAATGCCCCCAGGAGTGTTTCTTAGGTGGGGAGAGCTGGTGAAAAACTTCTTCATAGAACTTCTCTCGCTATCTGGACTGAGATTTGCAGAGAAGGAAAAATCCAGGTGGCCAGTGCAGATCCTGAATATCTTATTCTCTGAGATACTGAGCAGCTGGCAAGGACTTGAATGCCTGTGCCCATTCTGAAACGTACATGTACCACCAACCACTTACTGCCTTCCATCGACTTCGTGGAGTTTTGCACTTCTTTGTGTCCTTTACTACCACATCAAACTGTTAAGATCTAGTGGATTGTTTTTCCATTTTAATTCCACAAATGAATCGACAGGTTCTACACACTCTCTCATGAGCTTTTCAGCTGAGGAGATAAGCCCAGCATTTTAATGTGGTATTGATCTGAGCCCTCTGGAATTTGAATTTGCTTGACTTTGTAAAGTTTGCATAGGTAGGATATCTGAACATCAGATGCCTGTCAAGCTGGCGACTGGCCTGTTTGATCTGGCTAACTCATAATTAATTGAGCTGTTAATGTGAGTATTTGAGAAGAACACCTGGGGGCGTTTGGCACGAAAGTTGCTGCCGATGTGGAGTTTGACAGATGAATGCTTTCCAAATTTAAATCAGGTAGGTCTTAAACAATGATTTATAGCTGGGGAGAGTGGAATGTAAAGTGATGTGATATTTTCCAAGTGAAGCAGTCTGGTCTTTCTTGAAGTCAGGATACAGGATGGAAATGATCTGTCTGTTCACAGCCTTCATTTCGGCTGGAACTGGCCTTTCTATTGCGCTTTTTGTGCTGAGTCTCCCTGAGCACTTTGCCATGACAAGCCACATAATAGTTCAGATTGTGTAGGCAACAGAGCAGGAATGATGCATGTGGCACCTCAGCACTGATTTAGGGGTACACTTGGACTTGCCAGCAAACTTTACGCCCCAGGAAAACTGACTGCAAGCCCTCAGGGATTTCATCTCCAGGGATAGAAAGAGGGAATGTGAAGAGTTCTTATTCTCCCTGAGTTGCATCATACCTCAGGCACTGTTGGGATTTCTGTAGCAGCTATAGAATGGGCATTGCAGCACACTGGCAGGTTAACAGGGAAGTGAGCAGCACCTCTTCTCTGCAGCATAACAAGTGGGACTGAAGAAAGAAGAGTAGTTTTCATTTAAGGAGCATGGATGGCTGGTGAAACTAAAGCATGCAGGGCTGGAAGTGCATGGCATGGTGTGTCTGGTTGCCTCCTTATTGCCTGGCAATGAAGCAGCTTTCCAGCTCCAAATGCTTATTTGGTTATTGCTGATTTCTTTCGGTGTGAACACCCACCACAGGATTGGGCCCAAACAGTGCTGTGTTATCACAAAGTTCTTTCTTCCTTCGAAGTCTGGACTTGCTGGTGATTCCTCATCAGCCTGGGCAGGTCTGACCTAATATGGCAAAAGTCAGAGCTGACTCTGGCCCTTGAACCTGAGCTTGTACTTAATGAAAAGAGAGACCTGACAAGCTCCACACAGACAGTCTTACACTGTGGGTGGAGGGGAATATACACCAAGAACTTATTATCTTTATATTACATCATTCCCAAACATTTTTAACCTCAGTTGTACTAAGATTGTACTCAGAGCTGATCGAAACACCTGTTTTAACACATTCTTGGCTTGTTTTGCTCCTCAGACTGGAAAATTCCTCTGGGGAATGAATGCCTTGCTTGAGGAGGAGGGTGTAGGGAGCAGGGGTTGTGCAATGCACAGGGAGCACTGCATTCCTTTCTGCACAGGACGTTATATATAACATCACAGCTCCATGGCAAAGCTCACTGTAGGCCAGCCTTGAGGACAGAGGCTTTACTGTTTGCTTTCTGATCAAACTCATCAGATGCTGAGCCACCAGAAATGTTCATTTACTCAGTAAACGTCCTCCCTTTGTGGCTGATTGCAGTTGAAGTTAAGCCAGTGCCTGCCCATGCAGTTTCGGACTTTGTGTTGCTGCTGTTCAGAGAGGATCTGAACTAACCACTGAGCCATTGTGAGGCACATGTGAAAGTTGAGTTTCTCTGCCAATCTCTTCTCAATTGCTTTTGTTCATCCTGCCCATATCAGCAAATCAAAGGCAGCAAATTCCACTAGAAAGAGTATTCTTATTTCACAGGAGGTTCTGTTCAGTGTACTCGCCATCAGAGGCACTGCTGTACACCAAGTGACATCAAAAGGGATTGGGGCTTTTGTACTGAATTGGGTTGTATTCAAGTCAAGGCGGTTTTAAAATTCATTTCTGTTGCTAAAAGACTGACTCCCTCTTAAGAAAAACAGTGTCTCAATAGAAGATGAAATACAGAATAACTAGGCTGGGTTGTGAGAGGGGACATCTTGGTGTTTCTGGTCCAGCCCTCCTGCTCACAGCAGGGCTAAGCTTGGAGTTAGATGGGATTGCTTAGGGTTTTGTACAGGTAGGGTTTGGTTAACTTTCAGGATGGAGGTTGAGGTCTCTCTGGGCAAATTTGTTCCAGTACTTTCCCTTTTCTGGCTGGAATTTCTCTTGCTGCAGCCCCTGTGTTTCCTCTTGCTCTTTGTGCATCTCAAGAAGAGCTTGACTCCATTTCTCATTTACCCCCAGTTTGGTGCTTGAAGTGCCTTTAACCCCCAGGCAGGGCAAACTGAGCCTTCCCCACTGCTCTTGGTACTTCATGTGCCCTGTTGTGTGGTCTGTTACCATCCTGAGCTTGGTCCAGCTCACCCTCAGTTTACTGACCTTCATTTCCCCTCTGTAGTTGTGTCTGAGACACATTTCTAGGTTGATATAACTTAAGGCTCTCACTCTTCCATTTTGCTAATGCTCAGCTCTACTCAGGTTATTTGAAACCAGCTGTTGCTGGGAGTAGAAACAGAGAAAAGAGTCGAGTGTAGAGGAAAATGTACTCAAACTGTTTGTTCTCATAACTCAGTGCAGGCAGCCCAGGGAAGTGGGTATGAGCTTGCAGAAATACTCTGGGGGGTTCTGCACGTCTCCAAACGCATACACTGTTCTAGCATGCTTGTCAAATTCTTATGTTCAATATCCCAAATATCTCTTAATCTGATCAGATCTACTCTGTAATGTTGACACTCTCATTTCCTCAGGCCCAAACGAGGTCGGTAGCCTTGTATCCTTCTCGGAGACAATCGGGAAATAATTAAAATCTGGAAATCATCGCTCGGGCAAGGATGGAAAATATTTTCAATTTCCTAAGTAGCTGTGACAGTTTTCACTTGAGTGCTCTCTTTCTTCTGAAACCCCTCGCTTTTCTCTTTGGCCTCTCAGTGTTCTTTGTTTCCCCACAAAAAAACTATATCCTGGTGGGAAGCAGAGGCAGGGCTGGGGGGAGCATATCAGTGAGGCAGGAAGGCAGTTACCTTCTGCCCTGGACATGCTTATCTGTTTTCACCTTCTTGCTTCCTGTAATATCAGTAATGCAGAATCCTGAAGCTTTTCTCATCATTCCTTATCCACCTCCCACCTTTTGGATGTGGTGGGTTTTTTTCTAAGATGCTCTCAAGGGTCAGAATCCAGAGGCTGAGGCTGAGTTGAACAGTAGATCAGGGGCTTGCACTGGGGTGTAAATGTGGCAACATCCCAAATCCGGGTGTATTCTGCCACCTGAGGGGCTCAGCCTGGTCAGTCTCACTCCACCAGCGACCCACATTCCCAGCAGGTAACCTGGTACAGGAGACCTGTGGGCAGGAATCAGCCTCTCTGGGGTCTCTGCGTGGCAGCCCCACCACGAGACCCACAACCATGAGGATCCCACTGGAATCACAGTACAAAACCCTCAGGCTCCATTTAGGGACCTGAACCACATTTCTGTCTGTATAACCTTTATTTCTGGCTCTACTCGTGAAGGGTGGTGGAAGGTGCTGTTGTTTTTGGAAGTGACTCGGGTTGTGCAGTTCTCTGGTAGGACTGAAATCCAGATGTCCCTTATTTCAGCTGGAGGCATTTCCATAGAAAAGCTTCTTTAACTTGTCGCTGTATTGTAAATTTATTTTAGGGGGTTTAATATTGAAGTCTGTCCAGTACTGGAGTATTGGCAAGAGTGAAATCACGTGAATGTGAAATGGAGGAATTTAAACAGTCAAAGGGCACTAAATGAATTTGCTTTCATTCTCCCACTGAAGGAACTGTTCTCTGTGTTTCTCCCCAGCATTTTATGCCACACATACATTATAACTTCAGACTTGAACTACTTAATACATTCAGACACTATTTCTAATTCCTCCTTTTCTTCAGCCTGCAGTGCCTTGCTTAGCTAAAAATCAATTTGTTATTACATGAATTGCTGCAGGACATAAAGCTGTCTATGTAACTAGCCCAATTAATTAATACTTTTGCACTCTACTTTAATCAAGCATAATAGCCAGGCTGTTAAATATGGCCACTCATCAGTATTTTCCAACAGAGCTTATTTTTTGTGATTAAATTATTATTGCAATCCATCCTTGTGCCATTTCACTACCTTTGTATTGAAATGAAGTGTTCTCAGGGAGATAGACAGGGAAGGGAGAATAGTGAGAAGATGGAGGGGATCTGCATAAATCTTCCTAATGAACAAGCTAGTCCTCAGTGAATGTGCAGCCTGACAGGTGACCCTGAACATGTCTTTGAAGATTTTGGTTCCATTTGACTGTCACTCTCACTGCAGAGATCACCAGAGCTGTGTCATGGGATCACTGGAAAGAGGTTTTAAACCATGGTTTGTTCCTTGCAGGACAGAGAGATACCTGGTCTTTCTATATTCTGTAGGTGACTCGAATTTCAGACTCATGGAATAGTTTGGGTTGGGGCTTTAAATTTCATCTCGGTTTCTCTCGTTCCAACCCCCTGCCATGGGCAGGGACACCTTCCACTAGCCCAGGCTGCTCCAAGCCCTGTCCAACGTGGCCTTGGACACTTGCAGGGACAGAGCAGCCACAGCTTCTCTGGGAAACCTATTCCAGTGCCACCTATTGCAACTTTCTGGATGTGCTAAACCCACAGGTATGTGTGTATGTGTGGCAAGTCAGAGAACTGCAGAAGACCAGGGCTGGAGAGAGCCTTGGTAACCTTTGATCCTGACAAATCAACCACTATTTTAAGTCAAGGACTATCTGGATTTGTTAGAAATAGAAAGTCCATCTTGATCAGCTTTGCCTCAGTTGTTTATTGCTTAAGTCAAGCAAATATTAGGCTAAACCGTAAATATTTATGTATTGCTCTTTATTTGCATGCAGATGCACATGTATGAGAGGTTCTTTACACTTGGTTTTACCTACAGCTCCCAACGCTCTTGAGACACTGACTAAGTTGGGACTTAAAGGATTTCTGTTTTGGTAGACCTTGGTTTCTTATAGTCTTACTTTTTTGATTCTCAGTCCCTATTTTTGCCATTTTGGGAGTAGAGAGAGATAGAAGCGATGAACTAGTAAAAAAAATAAAGGAGGGAGGAAGGAGAAGGAATCTGTGCTCAACTTAGTAACTGCCTAGAAAAGAAAACTCCAGTTCAACTAGATCCCCAGTGTGTCCAATGCCTCAATGTTCCTTTTGGAAACAAAAAGCAGTTTTGACTTCCAGGAAATTTGGCCTTGGTGCATTGAAACCCTGAATGAAAAAGATTGCTGGGAAACGTCTTTGTCCTTTTTTTTGTTGGTTTTTTGTTTTGTTTTGTTTTGGGTTTTTTTGTTTTGGTTTGTTTTTTTTTTTGTCAGAAAGACCCTTTTCTGAAAAGTTCTGGGCTGAAAAATAATGGAATGGGGAAGGATTCACCTGCTGCAACCTGTGGTGCACAGAGGTTCCCTGTCCGTGCATCGATCACGGGTGCTCTGGGTTCGTGGTTGCTGCTCCTCGCACCTTCCCCAAACACAGCCACAGATCTCGCCTTAATTAAAAAAGTGACCTTTTTTTCCTTTCTCAACTGCAGCCTGAGGGGTATATGTATTTTTTTTTTCCCCCCCTCCCCTCTCCCAGCAAAGATTGCATAAGGATTGCTAGCACGTGGATGCAGTGCGTGGTGTGCGGCAGCCAAATAATCCTGGATTTAAGAGTCCCTCAGCTCTCATTCACACGCCAGACCGTAACCGCTCTGATTTTCCCCTTTCAGCAGCTGCAATACCCAGGCACAATGGGGTGACTTAAGGTTAAGGATGTCGTTTCAGCTCTAACTTGGAATGTCCTAGCTTGGATGGCCCCGAGCCAAATCCTTAACATTATTTTAATGTCGTTTTTCTTCTTCGTTTTTATGTTTGCATACATTTAAAAACAGAGCAGGGGTTACTTATGTCACAGCTGTGCATACTTTCTAAGGCCAGTGGATAAATACAGGCTTTATACTCCAAGAGGAAATTTTTCGTAGGACCCAAAATACAAGTTGGGCTGAGAGTCTGGCTGGTGGATGAGATTGGCAGCTGGTGCAAAGAGCTGTGTCTCCCTTGATTTTGATGGGATTGGGCTGATTTATCTCTGCTGAGGATCTGGCCCTCTGGTCCTCTCTGAGCTCAGAACTTTTTTCTGGCTACTTGACATATATTTTTGTTTGTATAGAATTATCTATCTCTTCCCACCCATTTCCTACTTCCTGCCTCTTCAAATTTAGGGTTGAATTTTGCACAGACTGTATCTACTTATCTGATTTTTCTTTTCTAAAGAAAAATATTTATTTATTTTTAAGCCAAACAAGTGCTGTGTTTTCTGACTTGGTACCCAAGTGGCTGAAATCTCGACTGAGTGAAGCTTTTCAGTTTGTTTACTGGAGTCTTCTTCAGAAACTTGTCTAATTTGTCCTTTTCTGATCAGGATTAATGATGTGCTAAAAGGTGTTTTAGTCTATTTTTCTGGAATCGAAGCACTGAGCCAATATCTATAGTATGAAGTGTCAAAGCATGAAAATGCTTTAGGAGAACCTTTGAAACAAATTGCTTTGCCAAATACCAGAGAAAAATATTGGTTTATTTTCTTTGGGTTTGTTGGTTGGGGTTTTTTTCCCCCCTGTTTTTTTGTTAAAGAATGGGGAATTTTAGTATTAATGTCTACTTTTTTTCTTAGTTTTCTTGGTTTTATCCTGGGTAAAAGTTTCAGCTCTCTGTTTTTCCTACAGTCAGACAGACTTGGAAAACCTGGAAGCGGTTTTTTTTCCTACCAAAACACCCTGGGATTTTAGGAGAGGAAGGTCACAAGAACCTGAAAAGTTTCAGTTTCAGTTATATACACTAAGGTGCAATGGCAAAAATAAATGATAGCGAGGACAGTTGAAACTTTGTGTGCCTGGACCAAAATTCAAAGGGGGGATCAGTGGAAGGTTTTCCACTGACCTTAATAAGCTCCAGGTCAAGCTTTAGATTGCAAGATGAAATTTATTTCTTTGGCATCCCTCTCGGCACTGAAACCATCCCCTAAGCTTAGGGGCTCAACAACAGCACATTTCCTTGCTATTTTCCTACTCTGGTTTGCTGTGGATCCCTCTGGAGCAGGAGAGGGTTTGAACGTGCTGCTCATTTACAGATGCACAGCGCGATTCCAGCCCGGAGCTCCTACGTGTGGTTCCTTCTCCTGCAGGGTCGGGGGGGGAGATGAAACATTCATGGCTCTGTGGCCCCCGAGCGCAGTTTGCTGCAGAAGTGGGTTTTTTCCTGCAGTCACGCCATCCCTGCTGTGCCCAGACTGCTCAGGTGAGCACTAATGCTCAGCCCCAGGATATAATTGCAGCGTTTTATGGTCAATGTAACTCTGATTTGCCTCTCCTGGCAGATGGATTTCAAAGGCGTCCTCCTTCGTGTTGCTGTGTTCCCCGGGGGGGGGGGGGGGGGGGGGGGGAGGAGGGAAGAAATGTTGCATGCTCAGTTCTTTGGAAATCTGCGTTATTAAAAATACATATTCTGTGTTTCTGAAAGTAAGAAAGGGAGGAGGAGAGCACAAAGCAGCGAGAGGGAGAGCAGTCCTGTTTGGAGCACCAGGAGGGTTTGTTCCTTTTGGATACTTTGTTCATGATGAATTCTCCCTGAGCCAACAACGCAGAGCCCAGGGAAGCAGCAGTTCTGGGGTAATGCTGGTAATGCCAGCCCCTCTATTTCCTCAGGAGAAGGGGGTAAAGCTTTGAGGGGCTTTGTTGGAGAGAGCCAGACAGGCATTCTGTACCCTGTCAGGCCACGTGCCTTTGCTCTTTGGGCTTTTACCCTCCCTGCTGCCTGAGCTGCTGCATCTGCTCCCACGTGAGGGGCTGAAGCATCCCCAGGGTCAGGGGCAGCAGGAGCCAGGCAGCCTTGCCTAGGCTGGTTAAACCCAGTCTGGTTTCTCAGCTCTGGAGGGTGTTGTCAGCTGAAATATTCCCATTCCCCTCACGAATTGTGCCCTGTTTTGCTGAGCAATTGTCCTGTGGAAGGGCCAGGGGCCGTCGGGCTGGGTGTGCTGCTGATCCAGCGATGTGCAAGAGCACTTGGCTCCTGCCAGCCTGTGTCTCCAGAGCTCCTGGGACTCTCTGAGCTGACCAGCAGTTCTCACAGTAGCTTTCTTTCTTCACATGCTTTAGTAAAACACACCAAAACTTGCATTTTGAGTGCTGTGTGCTGAGAGCTGCACTGTTTTCATGTGTGATGGGAAATTTTATACTGGGGGTTCCTAACCTGAGGCTCCTGCTCTCTCTGGCAGACAGACTGGAATATCATTGCTTTTTAGTGGATATACTGATCATAGATGTGGCTCCTATCCAGCACCCAGTACCTTCAGAGGAGGGGACACCAAGGTGATCAGAGGACTGGAGCATCTTTCCTGTGAAGAAAGGCTGAGAGAATTGGGATTCTTCATCCTGGAGAAGGGAAGGCTTTGGGGTGACCTAATTGCAGCCTGCCAGTGCCTGAAAGGGCCCAACAAGAAAGATGCAAAGGGACTGTTTACAAGGAGCTGTAGTGACAGGACAGGAGGAATTGGCTTCATACTGATAGAGTACATTCAGATTAGAGATTAGGAAGAAATCCTTCCCTGGGAGGGTGGGCAGGCCCTGGCACAGGTTGCCCAGAGAAGCTGTGGCTGCCTCTGGATCCCTGGAAGTGTCTAAGGCCAGGTTGGATGGGGTTTGGAGCAATCTAATCTAGTGAAAGGTGTCCCTGCCCATGGCAGGGGGTTGGGACTGGATGATCTTTAAGCTCCCTTCCAGCCCAGGCCATCTTGTGTTTCTGTCTTGTGTAAAGCTTTCAAGTGTCTCGACCCACCAATTGACTTCAGAGGGGTGTGAGAGTTGGATGTAGAGTCTTCTCTTTTCTACACATTCCTGCATGTTCACACCTGTTCTTGGAGGTCAGTTCTTATCTTCTGTGCACCCACTTGTGCAGACCCTTCAGCACCTCTCAGCAGTGATCCCAACTGGTGTGTGGATCTTGTACCACACTTGCCACAGAACCCAAGGAGGAGTCAAAACAGGTAAAAGCAAAAACAACCCAAAATGAGCATCATTGAAACCTTTACAGAGATTTGCCCTTTGACTTCAGGGAATTGAAGCTGCAGTTCTTCCCATTGAAAAACATTCGGCACTGTCAGCAATTTTTCCAGAAAATGAAAGGTTTGTGTTTGGAAAAGGGTTTTAGAATCACTAAGCTTGGAAAAGACCTTTAAGATCATCAAGTCCAACCATCAACCCAGCACCATCACTCATAAGAAAACTGTTTAATCTGGAAAATAATGTCACCAATCTCTGGTATGATACAAACTTCACTCTGCAATAACCTGGAGTAACCTGAATATACTGGGAACTAAGAATTCTTATTATTTTTTTTCCCCCTGAGAATGCTACATGTTTGTTGAAAAATAAACAACAATCTGTTATACCAGTGCAGACAAGAAGGACAATCTTTGTCCAACCCTGCAGCAGGGATGGGTTTGAATCCTGAAAGATTGGTGCATTGTTGGTTTTTATCTGTTTCAGAATAAACAAAGCCACCGGTGATGTGAGAATCAAACAGAAAAGCCATCAGTGATATGAGAATGTTGCTTGTGAATTGTGGGATCCAGGACCAAAATCTGTGTCATTGCATTCCAGTTTAGGAGGGGACTTGAGCTGTTAGAACTGACTGGCTTTTTCCATGGCATATGGTTCGCGGGGGTGGGAAAAAGTAAGTTAGAGACATTGTCTGGTGGAATTATTGCTTCTCTTAGGCAAAAGAAATTAATCCTAATTTACTGAATTCCACAGCAATTCTCTTGCTGAAACAACCACACTTGTGATGGGCACAGTTTGAGCTGTTGGTAGGAATTGAAACTGTGTCCAAAAGCTCGAGGCCATAACTGAGAAGGGAAAATTAAAACATGAATTACTTGGCTTAAACTAAAACCCTTCAGCAGAGAACAGTTATGGAGCTGCATTTTCTGCAGGACAGACAAGTTCCACTCAGGTAGCTCCTGGAGCAAAGGGGTTTGTGGTAGGAACAATCAGGAATAAATCTTGTCCTCAAGTGAACTTAAAAAAGCACCATCCAAAATCAATCTCCAGTGTCATTTTCAACTTGAGGAAGCAGGACCCAAGGACACGCCGCAGATACTTCAAACAGGGCCATTTCAAATGTAAATTGTTTTAGTTGCAGTTCTTCGAGGCTGCTGAACTGTATCATGAATTAAGTCCAAGCCTGAACAAATGCTGGGAAAGAATAATACGAATATTTCTAAACATGAAGTAGCGTCATTATTCTCTTAAACAGTAGCAAACAAAAAGTATAATTACTGTGGCAATACGTTTTTTTTTCCTTAAATTATTTTTTTTAGTAGTGGTGAAAAGTGCCAATCATCTGCTAAACTAGTCAAGTGTTTTTCACAGAATCTGGTCAGATTTATGGCTATGGAGGGAATATTTGACTTGATGATTGAATAAATAGCACCAGCAAACTTGCTGTCATTGTAGTGCTGATCAAAACCTCAGCATTTTCCAAGAAGGGAGGCAGATGGACTCACCCAGAGCTCCATCCATTTGCATCAGTGATGGAAATGTATCAGTCAGAAGTTCAGTGGATAGAGGAATAATTCACTTCTTTTTTTTAACCAACAATAAAGTCATTCAGCTGAAGTGGAGACAAGTCATATCTGATATCATATTTTTATATCCTTTTTGCTTATTATAATTTATTTTTTTACAGATTGTTATTGCTCAGAGAAATACGATGCATTCTTCTGAAATTAAATTTGAATCTGTATCAAGGCAACTTAATCCCACTCGGAGCTGGTGGATAAAGGAGCAAACATAACCCTCCATAATTCCCTTGCTCATAGTTGGCTTTTCCTCATGCACAACAATTTGAAACAAAAAATCACTTTCTCTAATGAGAGACTATAAATTACTCCTTTAATGAGACATTTGAAGAGTTAAATTCCCATGTTTCTCTTATCTGTAAGCCCTGGTACCTCCAGGAATGGGGAAAGATCCATCGTGCTGAGTTTCTGTGTTAAAATATCTCTCAGTATTAAGATGATTATTACAGTATCATTAAGTCCCAGATGGGAATCTGGCCTTTGGTATGCTGAGTATTGTTTTCATCTAATGTTGAGAGTCTTAAAATGCTTAGAATTGAAACAAAAATTGGGAGGGGAACTTGGAACTGCCCAAAACCAGAGAGCAATGTGGTGACATAGTTTCTCACAGTTCCTCCTACGCTGTTCCTGCAAGTGCACTGCTTTGTGTTGCATTAGGTTATTTTTCATATAGATATTGACATCTGCATTCTCTCTTGGAAAAAAAACAACAAAAACAACCCAGCAACCAAGAGCTACTTGGAAAGGATCACTTATTTCCTTACATAACTAGCAGGTTGTAATGTAGTATAAAGAAGAAAGGATCAAAATCCCGAAAGTCATAGAATCATGGAATGGTTTGGGTTGGAAGGGATCTTAAAGATCATCCAATTCAAACCACTGCCATGGGCAGGGACACCTTCCACTCGCCCAGTTTGCTCCAGCCTGGCCTTGGACACTTCCAGGGATGGGACAGCCACAGCTTCTCTGGGCAACCTGTGCCAGAACCTCCCCACTATCCCCACAGGGAAGAATTTCTTCCCAATATCCCATCAAATCCTACTCTGTGTGAAGCCATTGCCCTTGTGCTGTCACTCCAGGCCCTCAGACAGGTCCTGGCCAGGGCAAACCCGGGATTTGTGGGTGGTGGGATGTTGCTGTGGTGAGCACATGGGCAATATTTGTCTAAAGGATCTTTGCCAGATCCTTGAAGAGGGGCCATACAGCACTTGGGGCTAGAGAGGCATCTATTAAGAACCACTATTTATGCACAGTTATGTACTTACATATATGTTTGTATACAAAATACATAGTATTCAATGTATTGATCCTGCTGGCTTAGCCCAGTGTGTTCTTTGCTGTGACTCTTCAATGCAATAAGATTTGAGTGTGATGACTGGGTTATTCTTCTTAAGAAAGGCATTTTGTTTCATTTATTCTCTATAAACTGTCCACTCACTGCTCTGACAGCAAGACAATTTAAGGTATCAGCATATTTATAAACCAGTGTTCTATGTATCATTTCTGGTTGGAGTCAAATTTAATACCAGTCCTTTGCCTCTGCCAAGACCAGCCCAAGGCAGAGCTATCTCAGCAGACATTAAGTGTTTGTCCTATTTTCAGGAGATGTGCTCTTTGTGAGGTGGGCTTTCATTTATTATGTGTTTATACAGCACTTAGCATCATGAAAATCCTGATCAGATTGATTTCTAGGACTGGGCTGAAAGAAATGTTATGCAATAACAATCATTGTCCCTTGTTGCCTTTCAGACACTTCAGAGTTTAGGCAGACTACATTCTTAAAAGAAGACTAATTAAATAGAGTTGTTCTGCACAGAGAACCAGTTTTCAAATGCTTTCAAAACTGTAAAACAATCTGTGAGTAGCCAACAAAAAAATATGTTAACAATGGCCAAATCAAACAGTGATTCAGAATTTGAATTAAAGGTCATAAAAACCCTGTATGCATTAATCACAAAGCTCTGGTATGAATATTAATAGCAGCTGAGAGCTGTGAAATAACTGGTTTAGCTTAATTTTAAGCAGTAATTAAACATTTATTAGAACTTAACTCTATAAATACTTTATAGATAGAAAGCTGTAATAAGGGCTAAGCTGGATCAAAGTGGGGGCTATTAGTGCCAGTTCTTTTGAGTTAGATATATCACCAGTAGGAACTCAGTTTGGTGTGAAAACATAATTTAGGAAACCATATTTGCAATATCTCAAAGAATCTTGCAGTCAGGTCCTTGCAATGCCAGACTTTCAGATATTTGGGAGAAGGTTAAATTTTCAGACTACTGCTGCACTTACCTAAATGATTTCTGCACTCAGGTTATATCAGGACATTTTCTTTCTGCCCTAAACCAGCTCTCAAGAAATTACTTGTGGCCAAAATCTGGTGCAAGAGACAAATGATGGCTGTTCAGAATGGATGGTTTAATGGCTAGTTTGCTCCTTACCTTAAAATCCATGAAAAAATCCTAAAGGAAATGCCAAAAAATGTGAACCAAACGTTGTCTAATGTTGTTTAGGTTTATGCATCTACTGAAAACAGAATTGTAACTGGTTTTGCAGACACTGAATGCTTTTTAATCTGATGAAAAATAGACCTAAGCACTTCTATAGAAACACTGTGCCAAGTATAAATCATCATCTCTTTCTACTTCTGTTTATTGTTATGCTAAATAATTTTGCTTGATTTTATATTTTCATGTTGATATATCAGAAATAGGGACAGCTGCTTGTTAGATAAACTTGGAGAATAGATGGAAATGACCCGTGAAGTTAAATAAAATGAAAGAGTGGAAAGATTTTAAGTGACTGGTAGAAAATACTGGCAGGAGGGCTGGTAGCCCTTCTCAGTGCACCTCTGATTGCAGCAGCAAAGACCCTTTTCTAGCAATTGAACTCATCTAGGATAATGGTCAGATCAAGTGACCTAATATTCCTTTTTAGCCTGAATTCCTGTACCGTTTACTGACACATTGTAGGGTTCTTTTAACAGCATTTCCTAATGAGCTGTGAGAATGCAAAGGGTGCAAATGATTCTTAGTCGACCTCATTGGCCTGAATTCATGTTCTGTGGGGGTCAGGCCTCTGCTTCATTTCAGGAACTGCTCAGTAACAGTTTTAGTAATTCACTGCTGAGAAAAGATGATTTAGTGCTTCAGATAAAAACACCTTGTCCTTAAAATGCACTGGATACCTCTTTTTTTTTTTTTTTTTCTTTTGGACAGTATGTGATTCCAGGGCTCAAAGGCTTGCTTTAGGAAGCAAGGGATTTTGACATGAGGGATTGCATACCCAGAAGTCCTTCTGCATCTTGAAAATCTCAGCTTAAACATCTGCTGGCATAGAGATGGAGCCAGGAGAAAATGTGTGTTGTTTTGCAGAGCTTGCACATGAGTCTGAACCATGGCCAGTGGAGAACTTGGACGGGGGATGTTTGCAGCATGAGCTATGGATGGGATGAGGGGAGCAGGAGTTGCTGAGCAGCAAAACAATTTCCCTTTGTGGTTTCTTGCTTTATCAGCAGAGAGGTTGGATGGTGGGAGTTACCTTGGAAAATGTGTAAAATCAAAATTCTACCTCTACGTTGCAGAAGGGTCTTTACAAATGTCAGACCTAGTTCCAATGTACCAGCTGAGTTCCAGAAGGCATGAACTGTGTTTGTACCAGGTGCAATTTCCAGGGCATGTGATAAACTTAATCCATTTTGCTGTGCCTGAGGAGCTGCTGCTCTTGACCTTTGTGCAACGACGTTTTGATGGCAAAACGCTAAAGATGTTCCATGGGGGTCCTTCCAGATAAAAATGCCATGGAAATGTATTCTTTATGTTAGATTTATATATAAGCTGGCTGGCATGATAGTAGAGGAGAAGTGGATCCTCAGGAGATGTAAATTAGTGAATGCCCATTTCTGTCTGCCAAGAATCTGTCCAGGATGTCTTCAGTTGTGTTGTTCAAGCTGTAATCAGACAGGAGCTTCCAAGGTCTCTTTGTCAAGCACTTGCTTCTTTGTTTAAACTGTCTTCTGAATCCAGAAGAGGTTTCCTTTACTGGCCTTACCTTGAAAATTGTTCATTCTCTTCTCTCTGCCCTGTCAGGCTGTTTCTGTCCCCTGTGCTGCTCTGTCAAGCAGAGAGCAGGGTCTGTTTTCTGAAGGATGCAACATCCTTGTCAGGAGACAGACAACCTGGCAACATCCTGCAGCAAGGCTGGTTGTCATCCTCCCAGGACAGAAACAGGAGAAATCAGAATCACAGAAACATTCAGGTTGGAAAAGACCTCCAAGAACGGGGAGTCCAACCTTTGGGCAACCACCAGACCGTGGCATGACAGCACCAAGGGTGCTGCCAGAGCTCAAGAAGTGTTTGGACAATGCCCTCAGGCACATGGTGGGATTATTGGGGTGTCCTGTGGGGGACCAGGAGCTGGACTTTGATGATCCTTGTGGGTCCCTTCCAGCTCAGGGCGTTCTGTGATGTCACTGAGTGCCACATGCAGTGGTTTCTTGAACATCTCCAGGGATGGGGACTCTACCACCCCCCAGGGCAGCCCCTTCCAGTGCCTGACCACCCTTCCCAGGAAGAAATTCCACCTGATGTCCAATCTGACCCTCTCCTGGCACAGCTTGAAGCCGTTCCCTCTCCTCTTGTCCCTTGTTCCCTGGGACCAGAGCCCGACCACTCCCCAGCTTCCCCCTCCTGTCAGGGAGTTGCAGAGCCAGAAGGTCCCCCCTGAGCCTCCTTTTCTCCAGGCTGAGCCCCACAAGCTGCTCCTCATGGGATTGGCTCTCCAGAGCCTTGTCCAGGGAAGTGCTTGCTGGCTGGAGCTTCCCAAAATGTCTGGTGCAGGTCTCCAGACCTGCAGGCCCCTAAAAACCCTTTTTAAGAGCGTTTTATTGATAAGCCACTGATTTCCACTGTTTGAATAACTTATTGCAAATAAAAGCTAGCGAGAACTGAAAGGTCACGGAGGCTGCAAAACCCAGCCTAGGAAGAGCTCTCCCTCTGCCTAAAGAGGCAGAGCTGGCTTGGAAAATTTTCAGTAAAAATATTAATATCTTCATGGACAGGAATCATCGGGATTTTTCCAAATTTCTCATGAGAAGGGCTCTGTTTTTTTATAGATATTCTTTTATCCAACAACAAAGAATTCTAAATTATATAATAGCTGAAATTAAGCTAAATATAGAGAAAGAGACATCAAGTAAAAACGATCTAAAGCAAAACAGGATATCTTTAAACTTTAAAAGGAGAGCATTCCACTTTACCCAAACTGCTTTTTATCCCTTTCCTCATTAGCTTTTTGCTCCATAGAAACTTTCTGCAATTTCAACTTTTTTGGTCAGATTTGGGCACGGGGGTGGAAGAAATCCAGGAAACCTTTTCTGCTCAGAGCTAAAAGCAAGAGAGGAATCACTCTGGGATGCAGAAAGGAGGCAGGTAGGACATGTCCACTGCTGAAATACTCCACAGAGTCTCTCTTAATGCAAAGAGAAATGACTTCCTTCTCACCCCTGATGCTGATCCATGCTCTGTATTTCTGTTTTATTTCTGTTTTAAGTAGATGAACTATCACTATAATTAGTTCTTAAGGTTTCCTGTGGAAGTTCCTTCATTCTGAGGTCAGAAAAGCTGCTCTCTGCTGAAAAGTTTCTGAGGGAAGGGGAGGCAGCAAAGCAGGGAACTCGTTAGCAAAGCTGGTTTCTGCTCTGGATTGATTTTGTTTTCTCTAATGGCTTGATCATAACAGTTGCACTCTAATTTTTGCACAGGGTTGTGCACATTTCAGGCAATGTAAATATATACATTGGCATGCTTATTAGCTCTGCTGTTTAAGTTGGGGATATTTGATAGTGGATAATAAAACCAAGTGGTCCTGTATACCATTTGTCATGCTGAGCTTGGACTCATCTCTTTGTACTCCCACTCCACCCTTTCCAACTTCATTATATTCCAAATGCTCCTCCTTGCTTGGAGCAAAATCAATCCTCGTTCTGCATTGGGTGGAAGAGGAGAAATGTGTGCTGGGATTTTCCTCAATGCACAGAGCTGTGTGCAGACTTAATACTTGCTTAAATGATAAGTGTGGGGCTTCCCCAGGGTGGGAGCATTGGAAGACAGCTGAGGTCATGCTCACAGCCTCAGCCCCCGTGTATTAAACTGCAGAAAGAAGGAGAAATATGAGAGGGCCCTTTTGCACTTATCAGGAAAGAATACTACTGTGAATGCTGCTTCCCCGAGCCTCCACACACTGCAGGCAAAGGAGTAAATCCCTGCAGCTCTGAGAAGTGATTTTTTTTTTTTTTTTTTTTGTTTAAGCATCCCTTCATTCCAAAACACCATTGTCTCCCCATTGGCCCCATCTGTGTTTCCCTTGCTGAGGGCCTGGCCTGTGTCACTGGCTGAGTGCATCAGGTCTGTGTTGGAGTGGAGAAGGTGAATTTTTCTGAGGATGAAAGTCACTTGGTGGGATTTAGGGATGGGATTTTATTCCACCACCTTCCTCAGTGGCATTGGAACAGGACATTGCTCAGGACAGCAGTGGAGTTGCTGACCCAAGAAGTGTCCCAGGACTGGGGATGTGGCCCTTGGAGACGCACTTTGGTGATGATTACAGTGGTGTTGGGTTCACTCTTGGACTTGATGATCTTGGAGGTCTCTTCCAACCTAAATGAGTCCATGATTTATACTCACAGGATCTCAGAGAGATTTAAAAATGTGGTTTTCTAATTTCACTGGGAGTCAGGTGCTGATTTACCTGCAGAACCTGCACAGGTGCTGTGCCAGTGGTGAAGCAGAGGTAGGAGAAGCCTCAGTATAAATGCTGAAGGACTTTGGTACCCAGACTGTCTGTCTGGCAGGAGTTTATGCTGCACAGGAGAAAAGATGCCCAGGGATCGTCTTCCTGCTGTTGTATTGCCAGTGTGGGGAGATTATTGGGGTGTTCACTGTTCTCAGGGGTGTCCTTGGCCCTCCTCACCCCCTTCTCTCCCCCAAAGACCAATGGCTCAAGCAAACCCTCAGAGTTTTCCTCTGAAGCTCTTGAAATTATCTCACGTTGCCAAGAGAAAGGATTTGCTGACAGTCAGAATCCTATTGGCAAACCTAGGTGGATTTATGATCTTGGGTGGAAACCAATTTGAACTATAATTTTACACGAATCTGATCCCTCTCCTGAGCCAGGCAAAACATCGTGATTTTGGCTGATTTTTCACACTCAGCTTTTGAGCACTTCTGTTCTCATCTGAGCTGAAGGTGCAGCTCTGGGCCCGTGATCCTGAGGAAACACTGTCATATCGTGACATTTGGAACAACACTGGATGGATGTTTAATGGGCAATTCATTGCAGTACCTTTTGCCTCACAGATTTGAAAAGAGGAGGAAACTCTTCTTCTTTCCCCAGTTTTTCATCCTTCCTGCCGCTGTAAAAAGATGTAAAAACTTCAAGCTGTAAAACTTCAAGCCTGTGCAAATAGATATACCTTTGTTCCCTGTTTCTTGATGTCTTTATAGGTTGGATGTCTTGATGTCTCCTGCTTGGTTGCCTTTTCCCCCCAGGAGCACCTCAAGGGTCACGCAATATGCTCCACAATATAAACTGAGGAACATGTTTGAAGCATCTGCCACCATCTCATCTTATTATGACAATTGTTATAATGATTAAAAGCTTTGCAATGTTACCTCCCCTACTCCTCTTAGTAGGAAAAAAAAAAAAAACCTCCTCGTTTGGGGTTTTCTGGGTTCAGTTTCTGTTGCCTCAAGAGTTTCAAGAAGATGGATCAGACTCTGCTTGGGGTGCCCAGCAATGGGACAAGAGGCAAAGGGGGTGCCCAGGATGTCCCACCTGAACATGATGAAGAACTTCTTTGCTGGGCAGTGACTGAACAGAGACCAGAGATGGGGTGGAGTTTCCCTCACTGCAGATATTCCAGAACCATCTGGACACAATCCTGTGCCATGTGCTCTGGGATAACCCTGCTTTTAACAGGGGGGTGGCACCAGATGCCCCACTGTGATCCCTTCTAACCTGACCCATTTTGTGACTCTGCTGCTCCAGAGGTTCGGTGTGAACATGGAAAATCCCTTGGGGGTTGCCCACATGCAGGGAGAGGAGTTCAGTGGGTGCAGTCAAGTTGCCTGCAGATTGTCTTCATGCTGCAGCCACTGTTTGTAAACAGGAATACACAGAATAGGCTGAGAAATCAGCTCCAAAACAACAGGCATTGTTTGTGTGCTGAGTAACTCTGCTGCTCCATTAGGATCTGGAAAAAAAAAACATGTTGTGTCCAGATGAATGTAAAACCAGAGTCTGCCCTGCCAAAAACTCCAACTGATACCTTGGGAAGTTCTGGAAAGTTTAGTTAACTTTTTTCCCTATATTTGATTTAACTTGTGGGAGAACACTTTTTATTAATATATATATATATTTAATTTCAGCAAAGTAAGGAGAAAGGTTATAAAAAATAATGAAATATCAAGTGATTACTGGCTGGGTGCAACTCTCACTGTCATGTCAGGAATGCAACAGGGGTGTGTTGACACTGGTCAGGGCTGAGCCCTGTTGGATTGTTAGTGGGCAAAGGTGGGTTTAGGCTTGATGTGCTGTGAAAGTGGTGCCATGAGCCATCAGAGTTTCTACCATCCCATCAGGGGCTGTAATGAGGATGCATCAAGGGCAATGTGCAGCATGTCCCCTCATCAGCAGGTGACACTTGTGGTCTGATTTGTTAAGGTGCCAAGAAGCAAAAATGATTAGTGTGATGTCTGTTGGTGTAATGGGAGTGCCCACTGGTACCTTGTGGGGTATTTTTCATATATATATATATATATGTACTGATAGAAATCAGGCTTTGGAGCACCTGGTTAGGTCCAGAGGATCTGCAGATGACTTGTGGTAACAATGCAGATTCTTACAAGTCATTCAACTTTCATCTCCTCTACTCCCTTGTAATATGACAGAACTTCTCTCAAAATGTCTCTCCTGGTCTCTCCTGTCCATAACTCCTGTAGATATTTGGGCTCTATCCCCACCTTGCTCCCACATTTCTGAGTGCCAATTGTTTTCAGCCTGAGCTGTACCTACAAGAGCTCTTTCCTCAGCTGCCTTGGGGACTTCAGAACCACTCAAGGTCAGTGACCGAGGCAAGGACAGCAGCAGAATTGTTTGTCATCTAAGGAAAGCACTTCAGTTGCTAAATGGATTTGAGTCGAGTTTGTTTTTTATCATCCTGAAATAACCACTGCTCAAACAATTGTAATTCTTCTGATGTCTTTCTGGAAAACATTTGGCTTGTTTGGCAGTGCAGTGCTGTGTAAATAAATATGTACCAAGCATCAAAGTCAAGGAGGGGAGGGCAAGTTCTCAAATAATTATGTAAATAAATCCACATAGCACGCTCTGATATTGGCTGCCACGTGCATTTATATTAATCAGTATGGACATTACTGACAAGTGAATCTATTCTGCTTCGTTCTCCTGAAGGTTTCCAAATTAATGCCTCGTTCTGCTCCGTGTTTTGCTGTGAGGGATGCAGCAGGAATCCAAGGCTGGCTTATCTCAGCATCCCCTTCAGGTGTCTCTGGGAGGCTGAGACCAATCAAACTCTGCATAAATAAGAGCACTCGGCATGAGAGAGTTTACAAGCTCGATCCAGCACTTAAAAAACCCACATTGGGAAAAAGTAAATACTCTCATTTGCTGGAATGGCCTTTATTTGTCGATCTCATCTTGACCTCTTTGGGGAGGCTACAGGACGTTCAGTGACTGTAAAGTGCAGAGACTTTTTGTGTACAGCCCCAGATGCACTTCTTCGATGCTCCATTGACAGCAGCTGCAATTGAGCCAACTTGAGTGGCTCTCCATTTTTTCTTTATCCAAATAACTCATTTGTTTGTCCAGGGTTTGGCATCCAGGCTTAATCACAGAATAAGTGAGAAAAAACAGTTGCTCTTGCTGCTTCTGTGATCTTTTCCCTCTGAACCATTAAGCCAGTGAAGTGTATTTTAAGAAGATGGTAAATCTCTCAGTTTGGTGGTGCACACACTGCCTAAACTGTGAGGTTGGATCCTCAGGGAGGGTCCCACCAAAATTGGGGCTTCCCACTGCCAGAGGGCAGGGTTAGATGGGATATTGGGAAGGAATTCTTGGCTATGAGGGTGGGGAGGCCCTGGCACAGGTTGCCCAGAGAAGCTGTGGCTGCCCCATCCCTGGAAATGTTCTAGGCCAGGTTGGACAGGGCTTGGAGCAACCTGGGCTGGTGGAAGGTGTCCCTGCCCATGGCAGGGATTGAAACTGTAGGAATTCCAAGTTCCCTTCCAACCCAAACCATTCTGGGATTCTCTGATTTAAATGTGCACTGTGTGCATTGTTAACATTCCCTGCACCTCCATTTGTTCAGATGCTCAGCAGGAGTAACACTGGTAAATTGATTAATTACATCAATTACTTTAGGGTTTTTGTTTCCCCTCTCTGTGCTTGCACAATTTGTTTCAAATACCAGTGTTCAAAATCACAGTGACTGAGTTAGAGGCAGGAATGATTCCTTCTTTGTGGAAGGATCTCCTCTGGCCAAAGCAGGATGTGGTGTCAGTTTGAAGCTGTTCTGTGTGTGCTGCTTAAAAATTGGTTTTGTCAAATCCTGCACCTTTACAGTACCATGTATTGGTGAGCTGAAGGGCTCAGGTGTCCCCAGAATCACCTCTTACTGCTCCTTTACCACTGTTCTTTCACTCCTCCTCCTTGCTGCATTTTATTAAGCATGTATTCCATGTAAATAAATGTGCTTATTGATTACATGCCATTTGTGAAGGTGGTAAAGGGAAAATGGGTGTGTTTAAATGGTGAGAAAAAAAAAAAATCACAGCAAAACTTAAATAAGTAGCTTTTAGGAAAGCAAGGTAACAGATAATCTGTAAAAGCCGGGAGAAAATAACTCCTGAGAGGGTGAGCTGAGGGAAAAGTGAGTTAAGGAAAGCTGGCAGAGCCTTAGGGAGCCTTAAGGCCACGAGTTCAAACCATCCCATTCAGAAAGTATAGTAGGGGACTAAACGGGTTTAATCATGAGCTCATCGCTGACCTCAAATGCAAGAAAGAAATATGCAATAAGAGGAAACTGGGTCAGGCTCCCAGAACGAGAACAGAAGTGTGGAGGGAGCACAGACAGAATCAGAAAGGCCAAAGAACTAAATAAAGATACAACATTTAAGAGCCATTGGCAGCGAGTGGCTACGGTTCTACATCTCCATTACAGGAGGCTGCTCTGCTGTACAGCAGGGAAAGGAACACATCAACACATCAGCACCAAAGATAATTGTTTAATGTCTTTTTTGTCATATGAAGTTCAACGCTAATTAGATGATTTCTGTAATTAGGACTAGTTATAAAAGCACTACGGTCCCAAGCTGGATGTGGGAAAATGGGTTAGGGCAGACCTGGGTAATTTAGGTGTTTTCAAACGGGTTGGAAATATGAATTTAATTTTAGAACACTTACAAAAAAAAAAAAAAGAAAAGAAAAAAAAAAAAAAGATGGTATTTCAGTACTGCAAGTGGGGTTAACTTGCAAAGGAGACAATCAGAAGCCTGTGAAAAGACTAGCACAGTGACTGTTCCTAAAAAAAGAAGAAAGGAGTTAGGGAGCTAGAGAGCCACCAACTCAACATCGATTTTGGAAAAAGTACATGAACAAGTAGTCCAACAACCTTTCTCAAACACCTACAATCTGACAGGGATAAGAAGACCGTGCCAAAAATCTCATCAAAGCCATCTAACTTCCTTGTGCAGGGCAGCAATAGGTCTTGTGGACAGAGGAGCAGCAGCAGATTTATGTGTTGAGATTTCAGTTTGGGCTTTGGCAGCGTCTCAGTGACATCATAAGTTACAGAAACATTGTCTTAGTCTGTCTAAGATCTTAATTACTTTCAGGAGGGCCATTGTCTCTTTATTGATTAGAGTAGGGATCTAGAAGGCTTACCCTGGGCTTTGCCTCCTGGACTTTCTACTTAAAGGCTTCAGGAAGTGTATAAAGGAAGATGGGATAAATCTGGGCCAGTATTTAGTGCTGTCACTTAAAAGAAGTCCATGGAGTTTCCAGCAGAACCAGAAATGGAGATTTCTTCATCCTCAGTCCCACAGATAACATGCTGAATTCTCCCCAGAAGAGAAGGACCCCCTTTCTGGTTGTTCTGTGCTTGCCTTGCTGACAGTGGGTGAAGGTGCCTTGAGAGAGTAGATGTTTATGTGTTAATAAAAGTTGTCTGTACCAGCTTCTTTAGAGGTGCCAACAGCTCCCCAGGATGTAAGGAATAGGGAATGAAGCCACTGTTGGATTAGGGATCAGGGATGACGCCGAGGTGTGAGCTCCTCCATCCAGCTTCTACAAATGCCCTGACTTGCACTCTTGCTGAATTCAGCCTCGTGCTGCCTCTTGTGCCCCAGCAATCCTGAGCAATAGCCTGGTTATTCAGTCTTACAATCAGGCCTAATTGCAAACCAGGCCCAGTGGTCAAAGGACAAGAGTATTACAAATGCCAAATATTTGTGAGAAGCCAGCCTGTCCCAGGGAGGGACAGCTGCTCCTAATTTTCCTGAGAGAATCATATTTTAAAGCTTAAAAATACAATAATTTTTGTGCATAGCAGGGCAGCTACTCCCTACCCAGAAGGGTTTAGTATTTGTGTGCCTTGGCCTGCCAGCCGTGAGAGGGGAAGAATACTTGTCTGCTCAAAAGGCAACTTTGAGACATGCTAAATTATTTCAAAATATGCCTTTGAGGCCTTCAGAAGAAAACTGCTGAATTGTGCTCAGCTTTTAGATACTGGATGCTGCGACAGGTTAGCAGTGCCCAACTTTGTATTAAGGCAGGTCTGTCAGTGCACAGGGACCTCAGAGCACCTCCCAGCAAAATGCAGGAACGTGAAGATGGTGGATGTTTCACTCAGTTTGGGATTGAAGGAGCCATTAAAAAAGGCACAAGTTCCTAAAAAATGAGGCTGCCTTCAGAGACAGTTGAGGGAGGAAGAGTCCAACTGGGCTGATGGGACAGACACAGTTAAAAGCTGTGGCTCTAATTGTTAGAGGGATATCCTTGGGCAGGAGGCAAGGGAGGTGATTCTGCCCCCTCAGGTGAGACCCCCCTGCAGAGCTGTCTCCAACCCTGAGGAACAGCACAGCAAGGACATGGAGCTCCTGGAGAGAGGCCAGAGGAGGCACCAAGAGGATCAGAGGGATGGAGCAGCTCTGCTGGGAGGAAAGGCTGGGAGAGTTGGGATTGTTCAGCCTGGAAAAGAGAAGCTTTGGGGTGACCTGATTGAGGCCTTCTAAGACTTGAAGAGAGCCTACAGGAAAGATGGAGGAAGACTTCCAAGGGCCTGGAGTGATAGGACAAGGGAGGATGGCTCCCCATTGACAGAGAAGAGATTTAGGTTGAATATTGGGAAGAAATTCTTGGCTATGAGGGTGGGTAGGCCAGGGCACAGGTTGCCCAGAGAAGCTGTGGCTGCCCCATCCCTGGAAGTGTCCAAGGCCAGTTTGGACAGAGCTCTTGGAACAACTTGGGATAGTGGAAGGTGTCCTTGCCCATGGCAGGGGGTGGAACAAGAACATCTCTAAGGTCCCTTCCAACCCAAACCATTCTGTGGTTCTATGTAATGGAATTAGCCATCACTGGAGCTGTGCCAGAAGCTGCCTGTGCTTTTACCACTGTGGATTTGGGTCACTGAAACCCACCCAGACTGAACACCAGCCTCGAGGAAACACAGGAATCCACCGATGCCATTTGTGCCCCTGCATCAGATGTTTCTCTTGCAGATGTTGTGCTTCTATCTCTGGTCAAAGTGACCTAGAATTTGGTTTTCAATGCTGATGTCTTCTCAATGCTCTCGTTGTTTGTAGCCACAAGGTGGCATTGCAGATTAAAGGGAAAACAGCTCTTGTTGTTCAGGGACATAGGAAGGAGGTGGGAGGCGAGGAGAAAATTGTACAGCCACGCTGAAATCCATTCTAGGCCTTGGAGATTCCAAGGCAGACTTGTCCTCTCAGCTCTCAAGCCTCCAGTTTTGATGGCAGTGAGCACGGTGTTTGCTGTGTTGTGATCATGAAGTGTTTCAGCTGGTTGAGCATCTGCAAACACACTGGAGCTGTTCAGAGCTGCTGCTTCGCTCCTGCCTCTGGGACGTGATGGAGTTTTAGAGCTGTGAGAAAAGGTGATGGTGTCTCCTTGCAGGCTCTTTTGTGTGTTCAGATCCTGAAGAAACTCATTTATTTCTTTCCCCAAACATATTTCCCTTGTTTTCTGTGCAGAGTCAAATTTGGCTGAAATTGGGGCTCTCTGGAGGGCGAGTAAGGTTAAACCCTCAAACAAAGGTTTGAAGTAAACAAAGCTCTAAGGGCTGTTGATTTGTTTGCTTATGAAGAGAAAGGTGACTTGAGCTTATTGTAGCTGGTCCCTGTCTGTACTTTCCAGGACTTATTGTGATCCAGGGCTCAACCTCTTATGCTCAGGGTAAGAAGACTTGGAGCAGGATGTTCCAAGGTGTTTGCTCCTTGAAATAACAAGGCATTTAGGAGATCTGAGTGAATCCTTAGGAAGCCTCTTTTGCACCAAAAAAATAATAACAAATATCCTACTCTGGAAATACTGACTGCTTGCACATCAGAATGGGCTTCACTGTTTTGTTTCCTTGTATTTATTTTTATTAGTATTATTATTATTATTAATATAAGTTCCTGGCCTAGGGAAAGGACCTGATTTTTCCTCAGTCCCCACTATGTTGCTGCAATATAAATGCTGTATTGCTGATAGATCCTTTTTGGTCCCAACTGTTCTTATCAGTGCTTGTTGCCTTTTTCAGTATATACTTTCCATGTAAACCAGGAAAAGTAGCTCTGCTGAAAGATGGATCTTCCCAGCAGTGGAAAAAAGTGCTAAACGGAGTGGGGGAGCATCCAGCCAGCAAAGGAAAATCTTACCTGTTTTGGAAAGAAAGTGAAAATAGTTTTATTTTTACCTCCTCTTTGGGGAAGGAACGAAAGGCAGATGAAATAAAAAGAGCTTGCTCAAAACCCACTAGAAGTGTTTGTTAGGAACTTTGCAGATAAATGGAAGATAACTGACAGTGTTACACCAGGCAAGAGAAATCCCCTTGTTCTAACTCTTTCCTGAGGAGGAGGAAAGCAGTGAAATTTTTTTCATCAGCATTAACATGCAAACGACAGCAGAGAAAAACATGCTGAAGTTTTGCTTGGACAGTTTTCACCTGGTTGAGAAAGCCAGGGCACATAAATACCTGTAGGTCCACAGATCCAGATGCGCACAGATGTGTATGCACAGGAGTTTCTTGATATACTGGTCGTGTCTGATTCCTTTTGGGACCAGCTTTCTTCAGAAAAATATTCCCAGTGTCTTCAGCCATTTTGGTTTGCCAGTTGTCCATAATTTTATCCTAGTTTTCCCTGCCTTGAGGTTACTGCATGGACTGGGAGGCTCTTGCACACACCAGCTGCCCTAAGGCTGGGAAACTGGTTTCCTTCATGGTCCCAAAGACTGTGGTGAGGTGGCCACAAAAGTGTGCAAAAATGTTGCTGGTTTAGGTAGTGTGGGAAGTGCTGTTCTTGACCAGTTCTTTGTTCTGGGACAAACCCCACAGCTAATTTTGCCCCAAATATTCCTCTTTTCTCGACAGGCTCAGCAGTTCAGGCAGGACAGTTTATTCCTGCTTGAGCAGACGCTGTCTCTCACTCTGTGCAAAGCGTGGTCAGACTTGGACTGGGAGGCCTGATGGAATATAAACATCAAGTGTTTAATAAATGCTGTGAATATTCTGCCCCTGACATGTAAATAAGCAGTTGGCATTTGTATTTACAGGAGGATTGAGCATGGTAGAGATATATAAGGTTAATGACAACATCAGGATAATTTAAAAAGGGGTGTGTGTGTGTGTGTGTGCTCCTTCTGGGTGCTGGGTACTTCTAGGGGGAAGCCAACAGCTAAATGATAGGGGTTAGGATGAGGTGAGCAAGAAACCTGCCCTCCCCAAGGTTATTCCGTAAGCACCTACTGCAGAGTTTCAGATGCACCACTGGAGCAGCTGGTGCTGGCTCACCTCATCTGTCAGGCAGGGTGCTGAAGGAGATGTATTGCTGGACTGACCCCGATAGTGAATCCGATGTTCTTGGCAATTTTTTTCAGGCTCCCGACCTGAAGGGAGAAGTTGAACCTTTTGAAAAGAGAAAAGTTATCCATAAAAAATTCTGTGCGGTGCACATTTCCGGATGAGTGTTCAGGCCAGCATTACTTAATGCTGAAATCAAAGCTTTGGGGATTCATGGACATTTCCAAGGCTGCTGTGATACTGCAACCCCTGTGTATAACCTCATGCTTAACACAGGGCTTTTATTCACCTTGAAATTCTCTTTTGTTCTTCAATCAGCTCCGTTCTGGAAGGAGAGGGGGGGGGGAAGGAGTGGTAAGGTTTAACAGGATCTCTGGAGATGAGCAGATGCAAGCCCAGCTCTCCTGGAAGAGAGACTTTGTTTGTGTTTCAGAGGAGGTGGTCAGAGAAAATTTGGGACAGTGTGAATGTTTTCTGGGGAAAAGATGCTGTTTAAACCACCATCTGTGTGTAACAAAAGTAACGTGCGTCACAGCAGCAAAACAAGATCTGCTGCATCCTGGGGAACACTGTGGGAACATGTTTGGTAGAAGGAGGCTGGTGGTGATGGGATCTCTCTTGTGCATCTTGCTGCTGCCTGGGAAGCACCTTGGGGCAGTCTCAGCCTCGCTGACTTCCCAGGAACTGCCCTACTGATGGGAAAGTTGCCCTTCTGCTCCAGGGGTTTGCTGAACAACACATGGTCTGGCATGGTGTCACAGAGGTTCTGCTACAGAGGGAAGTCACAAAAGAAATGACTTTTTTTCTTTTCTTTCCTTCCCCCCCCCCACTCCTTCTATTTCCGAAAGGGAATTTTGCTCTTTTCTCCCACTCCCCAACCCCATAAACTGTACAGTGGCAGTCAGGACATTCAAACAACATGGTGAGTGCTTGAATTCAGGTGTTTTCTGCAAACCTGACAGATCTTTGACCTGCAAAAATTTGAGTAGTGTAGTCACTCAGGTACTGCTGCTTAATTTGAATGAGGGGGCAGGAAGAAACATCTCTCTGCTTCTGCATAACCAGCTGCACCTCAGAAAAATAGCTTAGTTTTTTGACAAATCTGTGTTTTCTTTTAAGTATTTCTAGTGAACGTTGCAGAGTTCAAATGTTGAGGCCTTCCTCTGGAATGGCATTGAGTTTTGAAAGATTTCTGTTGGTCTCCAAATCTATAAGCTGTTGGCACACTACAAAGACCTGAGATGGCTGCCAATACCTCAGCACATTTTGAAAGCACAAACAGTGGCTTTAGTCATGGTTAGGTTGTATGAATCAGACCATTCTTCCTTGGACAGTCCTTCTGCAGATGAAGTCTGTTTAAATTTCTGTGCATCTGCTGTTCATGCTTTCATATGGGAGCAATTTTTTTTTCATGTGCATCAGGGAGGGGTGAGTAAGGAAACAGCGACACATTGACCCCAGAAGCTCTCAGGGAATTTTCTAGAGCCTTGGGCTGCCTGCATGGAGAGGTTTTTTTGTGTGCTTGTTCCTCTGGTTGTTCAGTTCAGGAACCTGAGAATGAGTGTTGTGTGTAAGAGTTACTCTGAGATTAATATTAATGTTATGTAGGAAAGCCTTGGAGGGGGGAAATCTGCATTTATTTTGGATTCAAACTGTAAAAATTTTAAAATTTTTCATGGAGAATGGTTACCCCCATTTTAAATCCCCCACCCTCCGTGCATTTAAATATTGGAATGAAGTGAAATCAAGTTGGAAGGCTCCTGACTGATTCTTCAAAAGCAAACCAGGAGCTGGCAGCACAGAAATCATGGGATTAGGGTTGAGCTGAAGACTAAAGCAGTTCCTTCTGAGCTTAGAGGTGGTGACCTGAGATAAGGTGTGGGTTCAGCTGTGGAGGAGCATGAACTCTTTTCTTTGATATTTCCCTTGGTTTTGCCCATATAATTTCAGAATTTCTACTAGGAAACACAACAACTGTTCTTGCACACTTAACTGAATATTTGTCACTGGTTAAATATCACAAATTTCTTCTGCATTTTATACCCCACTCCCTTAGAGTGCCTTTCTGTGGGTACTTTAGGCTCCCTTCATCTTTTCTGCCCTTGCTGGGTTGTTCATGGCTCAGCTGGGACAGGCAGAACTGTGTAATTCGTAGTCTGAGAGTCCATAAACTGATTTTTTTTGTGATCTAGTCACAGCCACAAACCTTGAAAGCCTCCAGATGACCCTATTTGTAATCCAGTGATGTGTTCCCAGAACTTCCTGGGCCACAAGATACATCCCTGAGCTGATGATTGCCCAGCCAGTGGACAACCAAGTTCACCCTGACAGCTCTGCCCGTAGGAATCTGGAATTGTTCATACACATGACTTGCTCTTGGGGTGAGCAAGGACCTTTCTGGAGTGACCAATGCATTAGAAGGTTTCCTCTTCCCTCCCTCCCCTCCCACTGACCTTCCCCAACGTGTCCTTGCCTAAATCTGTAGCGCTGCACACGAAAGGAAGGAATTTAGGAGTGTGTGAAGTACTTGCAATTAAATGTCACGCAAGCCACATGTGGTTTTGTTGCTCCAAATTCGGCTCAAGTAAATGGAAAGGATTACAAAATGAGGCAACAACTTGGGTCAACCTGGAGCATTAAACAAAATATGTTTTTCCTTCAGTAGCACCCAGGAGTGTGTGATGGATCTTACCAAGTGGAGAAGACAATGTGGAAACCCAGTCAGGGGCTCAGGAGAGGTGTCACAGGAGTAAGAGAGTTGCTTGGTGAGCCTCACAAGTTCTGCTGCTTGAAATAGTTGCTCCTTGCTTTGTTTGGCTGGTGCTGCTGCAGAGAGGGGAATGTTTTCCATGCCCACTGCGGCAGAACAAGGAGGAATGAAGGCAGGAGTTGGAAGTGAGGTCATGGCTCAGGCTCACTAATGGGAAATTAGGCAAAGGACAGATGGGAACTGTTCATGTTGAGCTTCCAGTGAGCCAAGCTTAGAAGGCTTTCAGGTCTTTAAGAATATTTAAGATGATTTCCCCATGCTGGACCGTGCAATGGATGTCCCACATGTGAGATTTTATTGCCCACCCCTCCTGGGGAGATGAGTAAAATTTTCTCCCTGAACTCAGTCAGATCTCTGACATTCCTGTGATCAGGAAATTAATTTAATCTCCCGATTAGGAAATTTTCCACTGGTTTTAATTGAGAATTGCTCTGTGCTGGTAGAACTGCTCCGCTCTTTCCATGAGCCCAAAGGCTACAGCCAACCTGACACGAGCCCTGTTGTCTTTGGCACGCTGAGCTTTGAAGTGTTTGGTGGCACGAACTGATGGAGGAAGGACGTGTGTCTTTTCCTGAAAAGCTAAGGAGAGTGATTTGCTCTCTGTATCAGCAATGCCACTGCCTTTCCCAGTCAGCCACTGCCAGCTGTGGAAGGCACGTTCCCTCCTGCCAGCCGCTCATTGTGCTTTTGCAGGAGGAAGAGGGGGGGATGGAAGAAGGGGGGGGATCTTAATTGAAAAAATAGGCCCAGGGCTTCAGGGACATAACAAAGTCAGTGGGAGTGTGTGAACAGCAATTTATTTTGTCAGTTCAAGTTACAGTCTTTCTGACATGTGAAAATTGCAGATGCCAGTTTCTCAATGTGTCACTGTGACACACAGCATCCCAAATAAATAATGAAACTCAGGGCTGGGTTTGCAGGGTTTCGGGAAGCCCAGGGAAGTGGGATATAAAAATTGGCAGATAAACTGAGAGAGTTTTTTCTTTGACATAAGGGGCATGATTTTAGTTCAGCCTTTCACAAGATGATCTTCATACCTTTCATTGCTTCAGCAGAGTGTTCCCATCATCAGTGCAGTCTTCACAGAGTTTATGGCCTTCACAGCCTCTTTGGGCTTTGAAAATGGAGCTGTTTTCATGAGGAATGGAGCAGACCTTTTGCCTTGAAGCTAAAGGATTGGATGGAGTGTGGCTCAAGTGTTGATCTGAGGCTGAGTAGACCTCAAAAGCGACTCGTTAAGGCCAGGATCCAATTAGGAACTTACCTGTTACCTTGACTGCTTAAAAGCCTTTTAAATGTTCCACTTTCATATTGTTCTTCACCTGTTAAATTGGAGAGATGATGATATTTAAATCTCCTGTGTTTTCTGACTTAGTTTAATCTTTTAGTAAGGAACTCTCATTTCCATGAATTTCTATAGCATTAATACAACTTGGCTCAGCCTTTATTATGGTATCTGTATGTTATAGCAGTAATATCTCATTTTGGGCAAATCAAGAAGTTTCTAATGAATTTTTGTTCAGTGGGTTAACAAAAGTAGACAAATGGCCATTAATGATCAGGGGACCAAGTCAGAAAAGTGAAGAGTTTATTAAAAGTTTAAATAGAAAGAAACTGTTCTGCAGAGAGCTTTGGCAGGAGTGGCAGCAAAGACCTTCATTGCCCTTAAAAGAGAGGTCCTTAATAATATGGCAAAGCTGTGAATGGTTTCCTATCCCATTTCCCCAGTTAATCTGGGTTAGGAGTCAGTAGAGTGGTCACACACAGTGTGTGATTTCTGAGGAAATCCTGAAAAGCTACATTTGTTTTATCTAAGAATAGGTGAGGGAAAGGATTTGACAAGTCTTCAAATGCATAAAAGGCCTGTGCATGCAAGAAAAAACATGTTATCTTTGAAGAAGAATAGGTCAAGGAGCTGTAAATTTAAATTGCAAGGAGATCTGCGTCTAGCAGATAAAGAAAGCATCAACAGGGCCAGAGGGAGGGGGTGAGAGCTGGTGCCATTAACCTGCAGCCCATGGTCCTGGCAGGTGGGGATGGGAAGGAGTGAGGATGCTGTCTAACCAAGCCTTGCTCTAAACCAACACCTAAAAGATAAGTGCCAGTGATTTTGCCAGGTATTTCAGGAGGCTCCAAGTTGATGCAGACAGGAAGATTTGTCTGGGTTCATGACTTCTGAGGGTGTGTTAAGCTGACACTTCCCACCAGCAGGTGGGTTTTGCCCAGGGATGTTTGACTGGTGTAAGAGGATCCCTCTTTTGGTAGGACAGCACATCACTTTTGGCTGCACCGTTGCCTCTTTCCACGTAAACTTTAAAACAGGGCATGGATTCTCAGGATCTCAGAGCCAGATTGTCCTCCTTGTGCAGCCAGGGCCAAAAGGAATTTTGGTCACACAAGGCTGAAGGCAGAGACATGAAACAAGGCAGAGAGGGATCAGCTCCCGGTGACACCTGAGTGAGCTCAGTCCGTGCATTTACCAGGACCCAGTGAAATATGAAGTTCTTCTTTTCCATGGAAAAATAAAAGCATCAGTTGACTTTGCACCAGTGCTGCACTGCCTTCCTTATGCTTTTGAAGCCCTTTCTCCTTGGGAACTACAGAAAGAAACTGTATTAGGCTGCAAATAAATCTCTTTTGCGGGATGTTCTTCATCCCCAGCTGCCCTGGCCACACTCTTTGAGAGCATCCCTGGGTGTAGGGACTTGGAGAGAGCTGATGGAGTTACTTGAGAGCCCACTTACCCTGATCTCAGCTCTGTGCTTGTCTCTCCTCTCAGAACATGCGTCACTGTACACTGTAATTACGAGGAGAGCTCACTGGCAAGGAAGGATGATTGCATCATTAAGACACTGGAACAGGAATAACTAATTCTGCTCTTAACTCTTCACGTAACCCTGGCTGTGACACTGGAGAACAGTTTTTTATCTGAAAGGAAAAAAATTTCCTACCTTAATAATTTAATTTTCTCGTGTTGTTTAGTGTTGCTGTGTCTACGTCATATTTTGAAGAGGTAAAGACACAAGGAGGTTGTGCCTGTGATACCAGTGATGATCAAATTCAAACTGAATTTGAACTAACTGTGTGTCCTGCAATAGGAATATGAATGTCAATAATGATATTTATAATGAAAACATCTACAAGGGGCTTGGAGGATAATTCATAACAGAAACAGCTAAAAAGAAAAGTCTGTAGCATATAATAGGACCTGGTTCATTCTTTGTGTCAATTTGCAACCCTGACATCTCTCACCAAGTATTCTGGCAAGCTCGTAGCGCTTTCAAGGAAAGATTTAACAGCCAAGTTACAGCACACATCTCATGTTGCTTTTAGTTTATTATTATTGCAAAATGCACCACTGAACACTTAGGAGTGCATCACAAAATGAAATGCTGTGGAATTACAAATGAATTTTGCTTGAGAGTTGAATGAGTCTGTGATTTAGAAGCTTTGACATCAATACCATTGATGTTCTCGTAGTAAAGATGATGGCACTCACAAGGTTTGCTTTTTAATTTGGTAGTTTTGGCACAATTCTTAAAAAGTAAATTTTGGTGAGATTCTTAATAATCTTTTCCCCAAAAGTTTAGCCAGCTATGAAATAAGAGTGGCTTTGTGGTTGGTGTTTTTTTTTCTTCCCCCTGGTTTGCTGCTTTTTCCTCTTCTGGATCAAACATTTTTCATGAAGTCAAACTTCTTCTACCTCTGCTCCTCTCTTCCACACCTCTTCTCTCATGGAAAAAAACTTCCACAGTCCTCTGGTTTTGTTACCCATTGATGTCGTTGCCAAGAAGCTCCATTTTTGTGTGTGTCACATTATAAAAAAAAAAAAAAATTCTTTTATTATGCAAAACTATCACAGCCAAAGTGCCAAGTCATCACTTTGAGTGCAATGCGAGAGGGTGGGTTTTTTTCCTTAAATATTTCAGGCAATGCTTTTATCAAAATGGGTCATCCCTCTGTCTAATCAATGTGTACTCCTGGCCATGAGCAGTTCTAGGTGCAAGAACTGCTGCAGTGGGCAGTAATGGATTAAATATGTCCACTGTGAAAGAGTCTTCCTTAATTGCATTAGTTGGAGGTTTATTTTATGCCCTGATATGTGGCGTTGAGCCAGAGAGACCACAATCCCCCTCCCTTTCCAAGGTCCGAGCGCAGAAAGTATCCCTTTACAAGAAGGGTGCTTAAGTGCTTTTCTGAATCAAAGCCTGAGTCAGTGCTTTAATGTACTCTGTTCATGTTTGGAAATGGCTTATATTCCTCTGAGCAAATTTCCTCTAAAGAAGCTAAGCCTGCTACAGTGTCTGAAGAATTCAATGTCACACTGAAAACTTATCCCCCAGATCTGTGTCCAACGAGATCCTGCTTAATGGATGCTGCCTATTACTTACTGCCATGCAGCATTCCCCTCCCAAGCACTGAGACAGCCTGTTCTCTCTCCAGGCAATGTGTCACATTTTCATCTGGTCACCTATGGTGTTTTCCATTTCTATTCAAGGTTCTAGAGAAGGTCACTTCAGTGCAACATCAGTAGCACCTCTGTACCCATGACCTCATCCATGTATTTGAGGCTGGCTCAAGGCAAGAGTGTGGTAGGACTCAGACTATCCAGCAGGGAATTTTGGCAGCTGTCTCATGTAGGAATCATGGAATAGCTGGAGTTGGAAGGGACTCATAAAGATCACTGAGTCCAACTCCCTGCTCCTTGCAGGATGGCCTAACACTAAACACAGAATCATAGAATGGTTTGGGTTGGAAGGGACCTTACAAATGTTCTTGTTCGGATTCCCTACCATGGGCAGGGACAGCTTCCACCAGCCCAGGTTGCTCCAAGCCCCGTCCAACCTGGCCTTGGCTGCTTCCAGGGATGGGGCAGCCACAGCTTCTCTCTGTGCCAAGGCCTCACCACCTGCACAGGGAACAATTTCTTCCCAATCTCTAATCTAAACCTCCTCTCAGTTTCAAGCCATTCCCCCCTGTCCTGTCACTCCAGGCCCTTGACAATAGTCTCCATCTTTCTTGTAGGCTCCCTTCAGGTAAGGCCATCATCCAGATGCTCCTTCAGTTCTGACAGGCTTAGTGTTGTAGGCAGCTTGTTCCAATGATTGACCACCCTCTCAGTGAAGAATCATTCCCTCATGTCTTCCTCTGATGCAGCTCCATTCCCTTTCCTTCGGTTGTGGGTCACCAGAGAGAGGAGATCAGCAGCTCATGCTGTGCTGCCCCCCCTGAGGAAGGTGTGGACTGTTTTGAGGGCATCCCTCAGCCTTTGCCACCACTGCTTTCAGTGCACTGGGTCACATTTTCCTTTCACAAAGTGTGAACCTGGTGCCTGACCTGCCAGGAAAAGCTTTATTGTGGATCATTTCAAGCCTCACCAGCAACGGCAGCTTCCTTGTCAGAGCTCGAGGAAAATTCATCCTGGTCTTGCTGGGCTATTTTAAGGCCAGGCTTCTATGGATCTGCACGAGCCCATGTGCTTCAATTAGCTTTTGTCTGGCCTGAGCTGTTTTTGTTATCACTCTCGTTTTGCTGATAAAGCAGGAACATTTTTAGAGGTGATTTCCCCCCTCCCTGCAGGAGCACTGGGATGGATGGGAATGAACTTTGTCATGTGCTTAGAGTAAAAGGAATTGTCAGGATACCTGGCTCCCTATTGGTCCTGACAAATCACCTGGGGGCCTTGTTGCCTCAGGTTGCTTGGGTCTGCAAAGCAAGGCTAATATTTATTTCCATTATATATATTAATAGCACTTAGTAACTTTGAACAAGGTCAGGACTTCACTGCATTACACACTGTGCTAAGACACACATATATTAGTGCCTGTCTCATGCCTCCTGTGAAGAAGTGATGTCAGAATGCAGTGCCTGAGATTCAAGGAATGATCCATAATGCATGATGTATTCCAGGGTTCTGTCCTGTCCCTGATGGAGTGCATCACGGGCAGGAGATAACTTGAGCTGGCCTTTCATAACTTGATTATCCTATTTCAGTGTTAATACCCAAGATAAGGATCTGTGACTAAAGGGAGGCAATGTCTGAAAAACCTCTGCAAAGTTCTGCTGCTGGAGGCATAAACCAGGGAGAATAAAGCAGCATTGCCAAAACATGTGCACCTCCAGCAAACCTGACCACATTTTGTCTGAATTCAAACCTCTCATTTTCGTCTCTGCCTTAGTCACAGAAGCAATTCTCCAGATGATCCCACACTCCTTCAAGTTCAGACCAACAACTCCTTGAATTAATAGATTGGTAGACAGCAACTCTGTGAACCTCCAGTATGAACTGATAAATAGTCTGTCTCCCACCACCAGTAATGCATCCCAGATTTAGGGCTGCCTGACAGGCAATGTTCTGCCATTGCCACCATGACTTTGTTCTACACTTTAGTATTGAGAACCATGACAAATAAAGAATAGTCTGAAGCCTCTGGTTGTTAAATCACCACAAGCTCCTACTGGGGATGCACAGTGACATTATGATCAGCAATGTCTATAAATCTGCTCTACAGGACTTGGTTCTTCTGATGGGACCCCCAGCAGAGACAGGATGAGGGATCTGTGTGTGCAGAAGTGACAAGTTGGGGTGGCATTGCTGAGGTTATGGAGATGTGAGTTGGAATCTGTGATGGGATGATTTTTTGGGGCTTCTTCTGTAAATGGAAATTATTGAGAAGTGGTGTTTCCTCCTGCTATCACACCCATGTATTCTGGTTTGATACTTGGACTTCAGGGTCAGGGCGGGAGCAAACTGGATGTGCTGGTGGTCACATAACTGTTGGTCACAACCAGCCTGCACTTGGTCTGGGGTTGAATTGTACTGCAGTGGGTGCTTGTCTCTCAAATATGAAAGCAGGAGTTGTCAACACTCCGGGGAGGAGTGAAGTCCAGGGAGAACTGTAGTGAATTGACATCCTCTGTAAAGGATAAAGATGGAGCTGCAGAACCAGTGCAGCAGCAGAGCTAAAGCTGGAGTGCAGTGAGGCTGGTGATGGGCTGATACTGATGTCAACAGAAGGTTGTCTGTGGAACTGAAGTCATGTGCCAGCTCTAAAGTGGAATGAATCTGAGATTAGCAACCCTGTGTGGAGAGTTACAGCTTAATATTGTGTGAAAATATAAAATAATTCATGAAATGACAGCCCAGTTGTGAGATGGTGATCAGTTGCTGAACGGTGATATTCTGAAAGCTTAATGCAAAATGAGTCAAAAATCTTTAAAACCAATGGTGATTAAAATACCCTTTTAGCTTTCCACGTATATCTATTTTTTTTAATAGAATCCCTTTCTAAAGTTTGAAAGTGGGGTAGAAGTTTAGTGAAAGCACTGAGTGCAGTTTGAGAGAGGCTGGCTCGTCATGCAGGGCAGTACTTGGGGGGAAAAAGGGAAATCATCCAGAGCCTTCATTCCAAGAAAGAGTCTAGACATTAAGCCACTGCATAAAAAGCTGTTGGAAAGTCAAGGATTTCCTTACAAGTACTTGCAGCTTTCTTTCCTGGCTTCTTCTGGAAGTTGCAAAGAGGTCCATTGACTTCTTGGAGATTCACAGTGCCACATAAATTAGGTGGAGAGACTCCATGGGAAGTAGGCCAAAGGGGAAGATAGTTCTTAAATACATTATCTATTTCATTCTTCTCCTTTTATATACGTCTCTCCACAGCAACTGTACTCAGTCAAATATGCTTTGAAGAAAGTTGAATTGCCAAAAAAGTAAGAGTAACTGCCAGAAAATAGTAAAGTTATATTTTCATTCTGCATGAAACAATCCAGCAGAACTAGTAAATATGAGGGTCACATTATTTCCAGTGTTGTTGCCTTGGCTTCAAAAGTCACCTCAGATTGTTCTGTAAGTGATGAGGTGACGACAACCCCAAACAAGCAGCAAAGCAGGCAGAAGGTCCTAAGGAACAGTTTGAATAGTGGGTCTATTTTAGAGCTGCTGGTTGTTTGGATAAAGGAACTCATGGAAATAAACCATGGCTGTACAGCTGGTACCCACTAATAGACCTCTGGAAGAGAAATAGGCTGCTCCCCAGTGAGGTGTCCACGGCTGGTGGCAAGCAGGGACTGTCCATTCCTGACAGAAATGTCACTGCAAAGGTAATTTTTCCCATCTCCCGTTCCAGGGTTTAGGTGTGTCGAGTTCTGTCTGATTGTTCGTGTTGACCAGTTCCCAGCTGCTTTCTGAAGATATTTATTTTTGTAACTGTTGCATTTATCAGGGTGGATTAGCCAAGTCTGTTGACTTCAGTGCTTTGGCACAGGCTGTCAGGAATTATTTTAGTAGTGCTCTGCCCTGGACCCAAGTGCATTTACTTTTCAACCTCTCCTCTCGCTTCCAAGCAATAACCTACTGCGGGTTTCATTTACAGGCAGGCATTCAGTGGAGTTCCTCTCCCCAGCTCTTTGTTGTACATTGGATTTTTGTTTGTTGAAATCAAAGGGAAGGAGAAAGGACCATCTCCACCTAATGGCTTCTGGCTACCAGTAAATGGTGGCTATTCCACAAGGAGGTATAAAGCACAGGAGGATGTTTTCAGAGAAGTAATAAATCTGCTGGGATAGTCACGGGGAGTTCCAGCATCACTTGAGAGAGAGGAACTTCTGGCATTTCCGTTGTTCCATCTCAGGCATCATCTCCACGAAGTCTTGGATACATGAGCCAAATCCTCTGCCCAGCAGTTCTGTCATTTTCCAGCACCGAAGGGTTGGGCCCTTCCTCTGCAGATTGTTTAGGGTGACACCATGCTTTATTTTCAGTGTTTTAGGGATACCAGAAAGTCTTCCCTCTTCTTGGTAAGCTGATTGAGCTTCAGTAGTACCTTCAGGGCTGTGAAGAGGTGTTTATGGAACATATTGACCCTAATGTTTTTCAAGGCAAGGAAGAATTAAATCTGAATTAAAGGCTCATTGTTTCAGACTTTGACTGGGAACTGAATATCCTCTTTATATCATTATTTCCTGAAAAGGGTTCATTAAATTTCTGTCACACGACTCAAACTCACCTTTACATTCGCATGTGCCTTTAAAGTAAATTCAATAACTGACTTCAGAAAGGTTTTTTTGCTCACACAAATTAGTTTGTTCATTCTCCTAATATCCCACTTGCCTTCCCTGCGGGTGAATGTCACCGCAACCTCTGTGCTTCCATCCCAAAACCTGAGCTCGTCACTCACTTCAAAGATGCAATTCACTGCCAAATACCTCACCTTCATCCATCTCAATCTAAACTCAGCAAAATGACCTCTCAAAAAGTACTCTACTGAGGCACTCTTTAATCAACAGCTGTTTAGAGCTTTCCCCGTTAACTTCACATAGGCAGATTGTTTTCCATAATTAGACACAGACAGCCTCTGATATAACCAGCTGACATATAGAATACATATTCATTTCTCCCCCTGACTTTTTGAAGGATCTGAGTAACGCAGAAGGTACACCCAGTGCATTTAATACTAGTCTCAAGAGCTGCAGACTCGTCTAAGAGAGTCGCTGAAGCACTTCAGGTAAAACTCATGTCTTGTTAAGTGAGAGGCTCAGGACAGTGTGATGCTCTTGATGAACTAAGAGGCTGTATTTAGCTGAGAAATGGAGAGGAACTTGGAGCTCGTGTCTCCTTGTTTTCCTTTGCTGGATGGGCTGTAAGGGGCAGAAATGTTTTTTAGGGACGAGAAGATGACATTAATAGAGCTATCACTGCAGAGGCTTTAAGGTTTTGCAGTTACAGCCTTGAGCAGCTACTTGGGGCTCACTGCTGTGGGCTCGGCCTGATCTGTGTTGTCTGAGCCCATTTGTAAAGGTTCTGGTTTAGATAAACACTTAAACACATGCCTGAAGTTCTTCATATGTAAAATACCCCTTAAGCTCTTTGTCTGCTAAACGTGACCTTGATCTCTTGGTGCTGCAGCTCCCCAGTGAAAAATAGAAATGCGATAACAGCTTTATCAGCCTGAAAACTCCCAGCAGTCCCACGCTACTATTTCTCATGTAACATAACAAAACATATCTATAAACGTGATAGTATTTACTGGCTTGATTCTGCCCTTTCCCTTCAGTGAAATCAAATAACAGCCAACTCCAGAGGCAGCCTGATTGATCTCAGTGAAACTAATGCTGCTGCTCAACAGGAGTGAGGGCAGAAGGAGCCGAGTCAGGCACCGAGCAGGTTCTGTTATTCCCCTGTTACTGCCACAGAGCCCTGGTTATTTTGAGAAAGCCTGTTCATATTTTCTCTTTCACTATCTCCTCCTGATCTTTTTGCCTTTTCTCAGCCTCGTGGAACAGCCTCAAATCTTATCTGTCAGCTTTCAAATCTCCTACTTCTGGAATTTTCAGGTTCCTCAAGTGAGCATTTAGAGCCATTGTGTCTCCAAACCATCTGCTATTATTGGGGAAAAAAAACACCACAAAACACTTTAAAAACTGACAGCTGACTTTCAGAAGTCTTTAGCAATTGCAGCCCCAGTTGACATTATTGAGAATAAATAGCCTGAAATATTTTGGAAAGTCAGGGCACGGACTGCATTCTGTTACCTCCAGCCCCATAATTTTCTACTGTTTTTCAGCTTGTTATTGTTGAAGGTATCAGAGTTTGAAGGTGATTAAAACTCAATAGTTCATTTGGTCTTTAACATATTGTTTTCAAACATTTCCAACAGAAGTAAGTGCTTAAATCCCATTAAATTGGAGTCTAAATGCCTTAGGTTTCTTTACAAATCCTTCTGGTAGGCATCAGATATCAAACAGGCAAAACAAAAAAATTAAGCTGAAGCCAGGGTATTTTTCTTTCCCTGTGGGGAAAAGGGCATCCATTATGCAATGAATCTTCTTTTGTAATGGTTTGGTGGCTTTGACAAAATCCATTTTACTTCATTGTCCTTTTACTTTACATAATATCCATAAAATGGCAAAACAGAAGATGTTATTGCTGATCAAAACAATTAGGATAAAGCTCTTGAGTTAAAGTAATGTGGCACAAAAAGCGACCTTTTGGGGCCAGAACAACTTTCTCAGGAGCTCTATTCTGCATAAATAGGGTTGGACTTGTCTTGCAGTCCCCCAAAGCATATTTTGTCTGTTGTCTTAATATCAGAAACAAAAGATATATTTAAAAAAAAGGAAAAAAGGAGTTGGCTTAGTTCCCCTCACATTGTAATACCCAGCACATTGTAAGATAGCAGAATAATTGTTACAAGACAGGTAAAGCTCGAGTCTACCATGATCACAGGGGATGCTGGAAACTCTTGTAAAATGAGATTCTATGAAATTGAAACAATTGAATAGGGTTTTTTTTTGACATTAGGCCAGGGAAGACCTGAAACAAGATCCATTTGGGACACCCTGCTGTCATATGGATGCCTCTGGATTTTCAGAGAGCAGTTCCAGCCAGATGTAGGGTTGTACCCACACACATGGAGTTACAGGGATCTTTCAGAGGGCAGAGAAAATGAATAAACCCACAGTTCATATAATCTGGCTTTACCTTGTAACACACAAGCCTTCCATGGGGTGCAGAGGACACATTTATGGACGACTAGGCCAATGCCCCAGTTTCCAGTGATTTTTACTGGGAGCATGATTTTTGGTTTCCAGTGACTGTAACCACCCTGCTTCCATATAAACCCTGGGCTGGTCACCTGAGGTGTGCCCTCTTCCCCTGCTCTGAGACCCCTATGGAAGGCTTTGAGGAGCTGTCCCAACACTTTGGGACAGCAATGACAGGGAGCAAGGAGCTTTGGCTGCCTTCATGTGGAAAACTCCAGGAGCACAGGCGGGAGATGCTAAAATTGTTCCGGGAGGCCTTGTAATTGGAATGCAGTTCTGTAGGTGGTTAATCCATTGGAGAGTAGTCCTTAATTAATCCCCAGCCTCCAGAGCACACTTTCTCATCTCTTTTCTCCCCATCCCTCCCCTCACATGGATGTCTCTGCACATTAATCAAATCACTTTTCTGTTCTGGCCATGAGCTGAACACGGGGACCGAATTCCTTGCCAGAAGTGAGAGCCGAGGTATTTGATCAGTGAGCAGGGCTCGGGCTCTGCAGGCTCCCCCCCCTCCCCTTTCCCTGATCCTTCATTTCCTCTGATGTCATCACTCCAATTTAAACAGAGGGGCCAGGCTAAAAAGGCAGAAATCTCTGTTTGGATTTCAGCTCGGGCCTGCTCGGACATGTCCATGGTCAGAAGCAGGAGTTTCTCTCCCGAACGCGGAGCGTTCCTGCCCCCCTTCCCGGCACAAAACGCTTTGGCATGAGTTCACTCTTCAGAAACCTCAGTATTTACACAGGCTCCGTGACTGTGATTTACTCAGGGCCCAGCTGCTGATACTTATCTTCAGTTTGCTGAAGTCAAAGGTTGAAATCCAAAATTCTAGAAGAGCACTTCTGCTCATCGTGCAACTCATGATTCCCCCCCCAGCTTGCTCCACATTAAACCAAATTGAGTCTAGTCCCTAAACCCAGAGTGTGATCAGGCCACCTCTACCCCTAGAAAATCTTGTGCAGATGATCATTTGAGCACTGATCTGAGATTCCTTCCCTTAGGATCACATCTTCTGTTGGGAAAAGGACATTGCAGTCAGCATGTGTGTCCCAGTGTTTGACAGGAGAAGTGAAGATGCTTAGAACATAAGGAAGCCCCTGAAGAGAGCTCTTCAGCACCAAAGGGCAGTGTGAAACTAGCAAATAATTTTAATTAATATTCCCATCAGAAATCACAACATCTCTGTTCTAGGCCTGTGAAGTTTTTAAGTCATCTTTCATTAACATTCACCGAGTCTTTACCCTTGAATTTTTAGGTTTTTTTGGGGTTTTTTTCAGCTGAGGATGGAGAACAAAAATCATCCTCATTATAAGTATAATTTTTAGAAGATAGAATTTCTTGAAAATGTAGAGTCTTAACCAAAAATAGTGAGAGCTTTCATCCAGGACAGGAATACCCTTTAATAATGCCAAGCATTCAGATAAAAAAGAAATCCTATTTTCAAGTAATACTCTGGAAAACCCCTACAATATTTTAATTAAATTAAAGCACAATGAAATGCAGAAGAATTAAATAGATTGACTGTCTAATATAGCTACTAATCTGTCTCATGTTGAGTTCACCCTGCGTAATCATAATCTATTCTGTGTGTGTTGTTCCAGACCCACTACATCCCAAAATATTTTGCAGAGTTAATCAAATGCAGCACGAGACTCACAGAAAAGGAGAACACTTAAGATCTACATGCAAGAGATAATTATATTGATTTCAGGTACAGCTTGGAAATAGGGAAGAAGCCTCAGATCCATAAGGGAACTGTCTCAGGGCTCCTGTAGAGCGGTCAGTAGCTCCTGTAAGTTCAGCAGTTCCAGAGGCTCTGCAGTTTGGTTGCTCTATCTGGGGTTTGTGAGTTAATAAAGAGGAGATGGATGATGGAGGGAAAATGTTCCATCATCCTGCTACAGGCAGGGATGATTTCTTTCATGCTTAGGATGCAGCTTGTCTGAAGGAATTAGCAAAGCTGCCTTGGAAATCAGCAGGGTCTCCGTTGCCTTCGTTCCAGCAACATCCATCTGCACCAGTTCAGAGTTTAGGCTGAAGATCTCCAAAGTGAGGCACCTCTCTTGCTTTGAGAATCTGGGATTTTTTCCCAGATGCTTTTCAGAGCTCTTGTGATTGCCTGACTCTTTCCATTTCTCAAATTCCACTTCTTTCCCCCTGGCCTCCTCTGACCCAGCTTTATCCTTCTTTCCCTTCCCAGTGCCTCTAACCTGCTTCTTGAACCACTTACCTGTTTTTCTGATCAAAGGATATTCTGGTGTGTGTTTGGGAAGAAATTCTTTTTAGTCAATTTGTATCAGAATCACTTGGCTTGTGCTACCAGACCACTTTGACATCATCATTCTTAGCCAGGTTTATTCTTATTTGCACATAAGTCTGTTTAAAGTAGGAAATCAGGCAGAAACAAGCCTTCTGCTTCCATCCAGACACAGCTTTCAGAAGTCCTCAGTTCAAATTTCAGCCATTTCTAATTAAGAGCTCATCAAACCTCATAAAACCCGCAGGGTTTCCAAGATCTCCTGCTAATGGCTTCACTTGGGAAAAAAAAAAAAAAAAAAAAAAAGAAAAGTACTTTAAGTTATTTTGCTTTCCAAGTGCAGTGTGTACTTCTGCCGTCATCTTCCTTTTCTTTCTGTGACATCTGTGGACAAAATGTGTTTGGAGATGATTTGGTCAGTTAGATGAGGAATTATACATTGAGCACATTAGCATATAAATTTGGTTTTCAGAATGCTTTGGGTCATCAGCTCTCACAGAGATGCAAACACACACATGGGCTTGTGTATACTGGTTACAGCAGGATGATAAACTTTCTTAAAGGAAAGCAGAAACTTTTGCATATGTATTTATATTATTTAGACTTCTGTTAATTTCTAAGGAAATGTCTTTTTCATTTAAATGGCTTTGAGTTAATTTTGAAGCCAAAACTTATGCATAAACTCATCTGCTCACACTATCTGAGTTTCAAGATAATACACATCCTGCTCTTGCATTACTTTACCCCCCATAAATCAGTCCCCGAGTCAAAACCCCTTAAAAACATAAATGCAAATACAAAGACAACTAGAGTTGGGAGAGTTGGTGCATTACTTAAAAAGGAAGGAGAGGAAATAACAACTGATACAGGGAATGAACTATTCAGTGCCATTTTTGGTTGCTTCTCCAAAATAAAGGTTGCTTGTGGCTGTGTAATAATGCAGTAAGTTTTAACAAGGGGATCATCTGGAATAGCAAAAGACTACGCTGGCTAAAATTGAGATAATTTAGATGTTCTGCAATTCAGCAGGACCTGATGAAATCGACCCTGGAGGACTTCAGGCTTTAGCTGAAACAATCCCAGAGCGATTGGAGATTATCTTTCAGAGTTCAGGATGACCAAGGTAGAGCCAGAGGCCCAGGGAAGGGTAAACACGAGGTCTATTTTTAAATAGGGGGAAAATGAGAAGCAGGGGGATTATGGAACAGTAAAACTGACTTCAATACCCAAAAAGTTTCTAGAATTAGCTGTTACAAGCACTCAGAGAATAAGAAGTTAATAAGAAACAGCGAATATGGATTTGTCAAGAGCAAATCATGTCAAACCAGTACAAGTTCTGTGCAGGGGAGGTGAACTGGTAAATAAAAAACAAGAAGTGGATGTGTTGTTTGTTGATATTTTAGCGAGGCTTTGAATTCGTGATATTCTCATAGTCAAAGTGGAGATATGTGCTCCATTTCAAATTGCACATTTTGGGGGCATAATTGGTTGTAAATTAGGGTTCAAAAAGTAGTTGGAGATAAGTTTTCTTTCAAGGTGGGAGGGTGTGGAAAAGGGGTCACCTTGGGAGTCTGTCCTGGGCTGGGAAGAGCTCAGTACTTTAATGACTGTCCTGCATGGCAATACGAAGTGCACATTAATAAAATTACCAGAGTTCATGTTGGGTGGGATGGCAGCGATTTGGAAAAGAGAAGCAAGGCTCTGAATGATTTTTATACCTGGTTAAGTGAAATTTGCACCCTGAAATGAGCTAAAACCAAATCATAACGGTTAAGGAAAGAAATACAAGGACAGAATAGAATGGAAAACAGAAAAGATTTTTCAAGAGAAGCAGTGTTTTAAAATTAATGCAATTAAGAGTGCAGAGTGATGGAAAATCCTGAAGTGAATACAAGACAACACCATAAAACTGCCTCAAAAAAAGACAATTCGTGTAATGGAGAGTTTTAGTGGGGCTTGTGGATAAAAATCAAGGAGTAAATTTGACTTTTCAGGCAACCTTCGTGCAGCCTTGGCTGCGTCTCACTTGGGTTGTGCAGTTCAAGAAAAATCTTGACAAATTGGAGAGGGACTAAAGGAGAGCCATAGGAATGATAAGAGGTTTGGAAAATGCAACCTATGAGTAAAGATTGAAAGAATTGGATTTGTTTAGTCTAGGGAAGGGAAGACTGACAGGACGTGATAACATTCCCCCAATCTGTAAAACATTGCTAGAAAGAGAATGGTGATGAATTGTTCTTCAGAGCAGCAAGGAGGAGGAGAAAAATAATTGGCGCAATTTTCAGCAGAAAGGATTTAGTTTAGATATTAGAAAAAAAAGCTTTCTTTGCTTCGAGGCTATTCCAGCACTAAAATAAGCCATGTGAGGAGCTCACTGGAGCTGCTTCCTTGGAGGTCTTTAGAAACAAGTTAGTCATCTGTGAGGGATGGTCTGGGAGGATTTGGATTGCCCTCTGTGTGAGGGAACAGGCCAGGCTGCAGTTTTGGCTATCTGCTGGCTCATGTTTCTCACTTTGGACGTGAATTTAAAGATCAGGCTGAACAAAATATTAGTAAGTGGCAGGTAGATGGAGCGTTGGTTGTTTGTCTACTGTGTTTTCCAGAGGGATGATGCTGTAGATGCAGCTAAATTTGTGTAACAGTGAAAATTTTCATTCCACTGTGAGGTGAATTCTATCCTTATTGCAGTAGGAGAGGAACAAGGCAGAGTAAGTGATTTCATGCAGGTTATTCTCTATTATATAAACTCACCAGTTTGTGTAGCCAAGCCAGGTGCTGTTTAATCTTAATCTCCTCAGGTTTGGTGAGAAATGCCTGTCTCACCTCTGGTTATTTGGACAGTAGACAATTGGGAACAGTTGTCCCCTACGATCACAGTTGTTGTTTTCATATGGTTCTCTACCTTTGTTTTACTTTTCTTCTTCATGTCGCTGTGATTAGTAATTTACATGCTTATGTTTTTAAATGGCTTAATTTGTTATTTAGAGTTGACTGTGAGATAACTGTGGAGATTGGAAACGGTGCAGCGATGCAAACACTTCCTGAGACTGATGAACAGCTTGTTGCTGAAACAAGGATAATTTAGGATGTAGTTCTATCTTCCCTCTTTCTTTCTAGAACTGTGACTAGAAGAATCTCAATGTAATTAGATAATATTTGCTTTTTGTACATGTGTCTAAAAGGGGCCTAAAGTGTAAGCAGTTGTTGCACATGGCTTTTGAGTCAATGGAAGCCACCTCTGGAAAAGGTCTAATACCCAAACTCATCAACATTTGAAATTTCAGGATGCTGTTGAGAAAACAAACAAACACGTTTCTGCCCTTTCAACCCTGTGGTGTTTCCTCAGGGACTGGTCTGTGCTTGCATGGCAGGGAGGCTCTGCCAGGTGCTATCCCACTCCAAACTGCCTTTCCCATGGGATCTCCTGGCCTCTGAGAAGCCCAACTTGTGCAGTTATGGGGGAAGCTGAGACACAGCAAGGCTTCCAGCACCACTAAATACCTGTGGTCATATTGACACAGCACTCTGAGGTTGCTGGGTAGCTGTACATAGGAGATGAAGTGTTTTTTTTTTTTTGTTAAGGGATCACCCCAAGCACAGTTTGAGAGAAGAAGGGGAGGTTGGCAGCTCTTCTGCCTTCCCAGCACCCTATCCTCCCGCTGTGTGATGCTGTTTGTGTGTCTGAGCAGCAGGAAGCAACTGCCCAAGCACCAAGGGCTGAGTCCTCACCCCTCATGTGTGTGATTGCTGTTGGGATTGCTGTTTTTCATGCCTTGGGAATGAGATGCAGCATTAGGTGGCCTGATGGTAGGTTGGAGGGAGGTTGCACAGCTGCCCCAGCACATGACCCTCACTAGGGCTGGACCAGCACAGTCCAGGGACGTTTTCCAGCTGCACTGACCAGTCTTCAAATCCCAGTTTTAAACCTGGGACCAAGCTAAGTGATATCCAGAAGGTTCCTAGTTTGGGGAGGGGGGGGGGGCGGTTCATATGTGTTGTTTTGCTACACAGCTGCATCATCCCAGGATAAACTACCCTAACTAGAGGCAGGGACTATGGACCAAGGAGACCTCCATATCTCTCAATCGCTGCTCCCAAGCAGAGAGACTCTCTAAAATCCTGCCTTCAAGCTTTGCCTGGGGTACACAAGAGGTTAAAAGCCCAAAGCTGTGTGTTACTTTCTTGCAGTGAATTTACTACTTTTCGGCTAAAGATAACAGGAGAGATGTTCCCCCTCCTCACATACACCTTTTTTTTCCCCCCCTTCCTCCTTGCTGATCCCTTCTCACCCCACCACTGCATACATCACTTACTCTTGCTGCATGTTGTAAGTGGGGGAGATTTCTTGAACCGGGGGCCTCCTGCTTAATGCACTAAGGACTCAGCCAGGCCAAAAACGCCTGTAGCATATGGGGAAGGGAAGGGCCAGCAGTGAGCAAGCTTGGACAGATGTGCTGTAGAGGGAGTGTGGTGTTAGTGGGGGTGGAGAAAGCTTTCCCCCCCCAGCCAGTTAGGAGGGTGGCCAATCGGGAGACATGGACCCTTTTTAGGACCCCAACAGTTAGGGAGAGCCCCTGAGGCATTTTTGGCCAGGAGGTTGTGTGTGCACACACACACACACACTCACACACGGAACAGTTCAGCAGCAGTCCAATCCCCAGTGACATGGAGCTTTTTCTTAATTCAGAGCATATTTCAGGCTTCAGTTTAAACGGAGGGGGGAGAAACACCACCAAAAACCAACCCATAAACCATAAAGAATCTATTGAAACAATTGTGAAGGGGAAAAAAAAAATAGAACGTGGCTGTAGCCGAGGTTGTTAGGGAGGAGATGCAGGGGAGAGATGAAAAATAAAAGAAGCAATTACCATGTTCCTCACTGTCCTTGGATCAGCCTGGCAAAATACAGACCTGTGAGGGCACTTTCCAAAAAACCAGAGAGGTGGAGGTGTCTCCCCCAGCAACATCAGGTGAGCTTCTGGTTGGACTGGGCTTCATGGTGGTTGTGGCTCTGCTCATCCTCTCTTACTCACATGGCAGCATCTCCTGTGCTTCTTAGTGCTGCTTTTCAAATAGGAGGTTAAAGCTGGTGAGCAGTAATTTATCTTCTTGTTTGTTCACACTGAGAACCTTCATTTGGGGACCTCAAAGCACATTTGGAAGCAAAAAGCTCCCAAGCCTTGTGGTGAAGCGAGGCCATCTGATGAGGCTCCACTCCACAGAAACAGCCTCTTCAAAGTGTTCAAGTGATTTCTAAAGGGTGCTTGACAGGGCTGGGAATGGCACCTCCATAAACCCCAACCCTCCTGCACAGAGTCTCTACAATGGGATTTTTTCTGACACCAAATTTTTTTTTGTTTGTTTGCAATTAGGAATTAATGCAACATCCACATCCTTATACAAAGAGCCATTGAGTCAGTCCCTGCCCCAAATATCTTCCAGTCTTCACTCTCAGGGATAATTTTCCTCTAAAGGCAATTTAGATGCACAAGACTCTTAGCACAGCTTGTTCATTACTGCCAAGGACCTGCAGTGCAGGATGAGTCTCCTCAGTTAACATCTGTTTTTTTGACCAAATTGCCTTAGTTGCTGCATGGGCCCACAGCTGATATAAAATGCTGAGAAATTATGACTATTTTTGCTGTTTGGGTGTCTTGATTCTACTTATTTATTTCTTTTTCTAAACCTGCAGTTCATTTTGGCATGCTGAGCAGGATTTACTTGCAATTGTACCCGGGCAATTATGATGTTAAAAAAAAAAAAAAAAAATTACTCCCAGCTTAGCCCAGTGCAGGGAGGTGAAAAACAGGGGAGGGGTGTGTGTCTCCTGAGGGGATCTTTGGCATCAGACCAACAGGAGCAATCGGCATTGGGAGGGAAAAGATGCATGTGCGCATTAGGAGGCAACATCTGGTCCTAGGGCTACATGTTCCAAGTCCAAGCTGGCCTTGACTCTGCTGCCACAGAGGAGAAATGCTGCCTCTGCACTGTCCTCCTGCACGTGGTGTTGGGTCTCTGTGTGCAGAGAGGTGTCTGGAGGGGGAGGTTTAGGTACCCTGGCCCAGATTTTCAGTTGTTGTTCTCTGTCAAATAAGAGGAAAGAAAGCAGACAAACAAAGTCCAGTTTGGGCACCGGAGACATTTGTGTCACCATGTTGTTAAACGTTCCCTATGCACTTAAAAGCTTAAGGGACTGTGCAAGTGACTCTTTGACTGCTGTCTGGGCTCTGATTCCCATTCAAATCAGCGAGAAATCAATAGGAGTTTGATGCCTGGAAATTGCTCTCCTACTGAGGGCTTGAAATGGCTTGTGTGCCACTGACAGTGAAGAAGCACTTTGTCACCCAGCATTAATTGCCCCATCAGCTCTGTCCCGAGGAGTTCCTGGTATGGCTGTTTCTGACCACATTTTACTGCTCTGCTGTTCTGGGTCTCCTTCTAGTCCTCACCAGGGATGTCCAAGGAAGACTTTGAACTGAAAGCAGTAGCAGTAATTTCCTTGGCTTTAGTGGCAGCCTTTGGGGATTCTAACATGGGTTGTTTGGTCTGCAGTTAAACTTTGGACCTGAGGGCCCTGATTTAGGAATCTTGGATTCAGCTTTGCATCACCTAAGGCAATAAAATGCCTGGCAGCCTGGAAGACTAATTGTTGAGATTAAAAGGAGACAATGTGGCTTGCTGCCTTTTCCAGGGGAGGCAAGACATGCAACCTCAAACCAAAACATCATTTATTGTCAGAGTCTCTCCAGTAGATTTGGAAAGCTTGAGCTCAGGATGGAAAGCGAGCAAAGTGCAAGAACAGGGGATCTCTTTTCCTTGCCCCTCATTTGATATTATAGAATGAGTTGTTAATTTTTATACTCTGCGTTTCCTTGCACCTTTGGGCATATTATGCTTCTTTGTGTAATTCCCCTTGGACCAAATCTGAATTACCTGCCAGACCTCCTCAGTTTAGATTTAACTCTGTGTTGTATTTGTAGCATTACGCTGAACTTTAACTCTTGTTTTGCTTCGGCACTACTTTTTTTTTTTTTAACTGAAAGGGTCATTAAGCATTGGAAGGGGTTGCCCATGGAGGTGGTGGAGTCACTATCCCTGGAGGTGTTCAAGGTGGGGATCAATCAAAGGTTGGACTCGATGACTGTTGAGGCCTTTTTTAACCTTTATGATTCTGTGATTCCGCTCATGCCCCGAAATCTGCATCATAAGGTGAGCAGGGCTGCAAGCTGCACCCATCTGGGCTGTGCCTGGAATGAAAGGTTGGATTTGTGCTGCAGGTAGAGGAGAGGCAACACAGTGAGGAAAAATCAAAGGAGAAGATTTCCAGCATCTTCTAGTTCTGTCACTGGGGGTCAGTGGGATCTCGTGCAGCGCAGCCATCCTCTCAGGAGGAGCAAAGTGTGACCTAACAGTGGTGGAGACCAGTTTGGAAGGAAATGGTGCTTCTCCTCTCCACCAGTGCACAGTCTGAGCTCTCCCTGCTCTCGTCTCCTTTGGCAGGGAGAGGAGCCCAGCCCGTGGTGCTGCTAGAACACCTCAGAGGCTGCAGTCACAGAGCTCTTACCAGAGCATCTCCACTCTCTTGGCCAAACATCTCTGTGGGTAACTCCAGACTTCCTTGCTAAATTCCTCTCGGAGTTTTATTTCTATTTGTGTCTGTTCCTTGTGTGATATAAAGTTTTACTTTGTCTTGACTAGCACTTGCTGTAAATGCATTTTTCCCCCCAGTGTGGTAAAAGCCTGAGTTTGGAAAGTGAGAGGCTTTGGGAAGCTGTTGCAGATTGTTACCTTGTCCCCTGTTTAATTTTCATTCACTGTCAGGGAAGGGCATGGTGAACAGACTAAACAGGCCCAGAGGAGTTTAGAAAATGCAAAAGGAGTTAAAAAGCCAGTGCTTTTGCAAGTTAAGGGATGAATTTGGGCATCCACATATCTTGATATGCTGGTGAAATCAAAGAGCTGTAAGTTCAAGTGAGTGTTTACAGCTCCCAAATTCAGTTAATTTATAACATGTTTAATATGTTTTTACAAATGTTTGTTGTACTCAAGTAGTGACGATGCTGTATTTGGTCAGTAAAATTCCATCCTGCCTGAAGT
>NW_020955703.1:402221-465020 GCF_003031625.1 Empidonax traillii
TTTTTTTTTTTTTTTTTTTTTTTTTTTTTTTTTTTTTTTTTTTTTTTTTTTTTTTTTTTTTTTTTTTTTTTTTTTTTTTTTTTTTTTTTTTTTTTTTTTTTTTTTTTTTTTTTTTTAATAGAAACTTTAACCTGTCACTGAAACCACCAACAGGACTTACCAATTCTCACCAACATTAAGGGATATTTCTGGTTTTTCTGGTTTGCATTCTTCTTCTTCTCTGCCTTTTTTTCCTTTTTACTTTCCTTCACCTTCTTTCTTCAGCATAACAAGATTGGAAATTAGTGCTGGCTCGAGGCCACGGCTGCATCTAAAAGGCCATTTAAAGTTATTGCTCTGTACTCCCCCTGGGCCAGTAGGAAGTTCAGCTGTGATCACAGAGAAAGAAACCACCCCAAAATGCTAGAAATAATAATTTAAAAATCAGGAAAAAAAATCAGAAGAATTTGGAGTTTCTTTTATGTATTTCAAGTTTGGTGTGAAGAGATATGTGAAAACAGGTAGAAATACTGAAAAGCAGTTTTTTTGTGCTGAGGTGATGGGATTGCTCTGGTGAAATTTGTGGTAATGGCCAGAAGGGAAAGTCTGTTTTACCTTGTTCTGAGTTTGGGCTTCTGGCCTCAGACTTTTGCATTGGTAAAATCAGGAATTGTCCTACTGAAGCTGGGAGGGGGGGGGGTGTTGGAGTGATGATTGGAATAATGAAGCTGCTGTGCAGTTGGAGTCAGGGAAAGCTCTGAGCATCCAAGAAGATGGGGAAGGATTCGCAGCTTCCTTCCCATTCCAGTTCTGAATTTTGCAAATCATCTTATGGATGAACCTGATCTGAAACAAACCTTTTAATGTAGCAGCATGGCTTGGACTGGGATTTGGGAAGGTGGACACAGGATAGGTTCACATGGGTTAGAATTTTAGTGAAAGCACCTGCCTTCTTAGAAAATATCCTCTCTCATAAATAGAAAACTTTTTGGCTGCAAACAGGGAGCTGAAGGTGAAGAAATGGTCTGATTGTGTTCACACAGGTAACTTTTATTCAAGTTAAAAGTTGGTGTCTTGTTGCCTGAAGTTGAATGAGCTGGTCCTGTGAAATCTGTCCCCACAGTCTTTCTTTTCACTTTTGTACAACAGAAGCTGCTGAGCCATATTTGGGCTGGTTCATCTTGGGAGACAAGGGGAGTTTTTGTCTTTGCAGACAGAAGAAGTTTTCTAGGAAGGAATAAAGGCAAACCTCAAGCACATTTAGTGAAAAGGTGAAGAAACGTTCAGATTCTCTGTATGAAGAGGGAGGGATGTTGTTTGATGGATTTAAATGCTCTCCAAGCACCAAACTTACAAACTATGGTCCAAATCCATGAATTAGGTTGTGGGGCAGGGAAAAGAGGAAGGTTTTAAAGAAATGAGTCACCAGAATGCTTTGGGTCCTCCTGATGTTTTCTGACTTGGGGTAGCTCTTGGTTATCATTACTTTGAAAATGTCAACTTTCTGTTCAGTTCTAAAATGATTAAACCCAGTCCTTGATGGAGCTTTGATATTGCCTGTCCAAAAGGCTCCACACTTGAAAAGCAGATCAGGACAATATGCCATGAGTTGGAATGATTTTGGTGTTATTTACGTAACAGAACTCCCACAGACTCTGAATTTGGTGACAACCTCATTCTTGGTGCTGTGCTCACAAAATCAATGTTCCTTCTTGCCCCCTTAAATTTAGAGTCAATACAGGTGAGGCAAATTTATTACACAACCTTGGTTAATAGCAAATTCAAGCTGTTCTACTCTAAGACAACTTATCCTACAGCTCAATTCAGTGCCATACCCATTTCTCAGACTATTTTAAATGAATGGAGGTCTTCTCTTCAGTCAGATATTAGCATAAATGCTAAAAATTAGGAAAATTCTTTAAATGTCCACCTTTGGGTTTCCCATTTTTCCTATAGTCATCCATTGGCAGATCCTGAACAAGAAGCTCCTGGCTTTCTTGTTTTTCATGAAGGGTTAAAGCACAAACAGCGGTGCATGTTCTGGGGTGCCAAACTTTTTCTTGTGCTCCGTCTCCTTTTGATTTAAAAGCTTTGTTTATCTCTCTGTAAAGTCACTGGCAGGCCATAAAGAGATATATTGCCTTGGTGCAGACAGCACAGACTCCGCTCCTGGGAAAGCAATGGACTGTGAAGTTGAGTGTGAGCGTGTGTGGGCCCTCTCATAATTCAGGAAGGGTTCTCTTTTGGGAAGCTCCCAATGGATTCTGCCTGCAGCCACTTGTGGCTCCTTGTAGGAGCAGCGTGCCTGTATCCTTGAGGGCTGCTCAGGCTCAGTGCTTTTGATGTTCCCATAAAGCCATCACTCCAAAGCTTGGAATCACAAGGCTATTGAGCTCAGTCATAATAGAGTGGATAAAGTGCTCCCAGTGGTTCTGATTTTATTATATTTTTATTTTTTTGATAGACAAATAGTGTCATGTCAGAACCCAGCTTGCTGGGGCACTCCCTGCTTAGCCAGCACTGAGCAGTGAGATATATCAGAGTTATTGCCTGGTTTTGCTGCCAGGGGTTGAACCTCTGAGTGAACGTTCCTTGACAGAAGCTGTGCTCTGATGTGTGTTTGCAAACAGTGTGTTCCCCCTACACATCCCATGGGTGCTCCCAGGAGTGCGGGGGAGCAGCACTCCCGGCTGGGATGAAGGGTAGGGCCTTCTAGTGGAAGAGAGGGAATTGGTGAATTATTTCTGGCTGGCATTCAGACTGCAGAAGCTGCTGATTTAGCTGAGCAGAGGGTGCTCAGGTTTAATCTTCAACGGAATTGACTTGTAATGTCCTTTTTGTTTATCATCAGAGGAGGAATCTACTGAGAAAGAGGGCAGAGCACCAAGTGCAGCTGAACCACTGCCAGCAGAAAGGTTATTGATTCCCTGCAAGGGGAGATAGGAAGCTGCTTCTTTCACAGAATCACAGAATGGTTTGGGTTGGAAGGGACCTGAATGATGATCTCATTCCACCCCCTGCTATGGGCAGTGACACTTCCCACTAGGCCAGGTCACTCCAAGCCATGTCCAGCTTGGCCTTGAGCACTTCCAGGGATGGAGCATCCACAACCTCTTTCAACAGCAAGTCATGCTTTGTGGGAATTCCCTGCCTGGAATCAGGGATTTACAGACATCTGACTCTCAGCCTTGAGGAATGGAGCTGGGAAGAGGCAGACCCCTCTCCTGGAAAATTTCTTTGCATGGAGGATTAGCATGAGAATGAGAGATCATCGCAATCCCACCACTTCTCTCAACACATTAAGTGACACACAGCCTAGAGGAGGCCCCAGAGATTAATGTTTCCCACATATTGAGTTTATCTTTGGAAGCTCTACCAACACATGTACAACGTGGGCCCTCAGCCTGCCACCCTCTTGTCCGTGGCAGGCTGTACCCACCCTGGTTTTCCTTGTGGATGGCACTAAGAGGTTCCAGACTCTCTGTGTCCTCTGCAGCCCTGGGTGGCTGCACTGCAAAGGCTGTGAAGGACAGACTCTGGGGAAGCTTGTTTGTCTGGGCAGAAATCATTAGTACCTTTTTACAGCGAGGATAAATCTCAGAATGGCCTGAAAATCTGCAGGAAATTACTTTTCAAGTGACCGATGATCTGACCTCTGATTTCCTAATGATCGAGGAAGAGTTCAAGCCCAAGTGCTTGTATACTCAGAATGCCAAATTTATATATACAAAGCATCATAATTACTGTCATGGAGATTTACAGCGCTCTACAAATCATTAATAATCATAATAATAATATTTACCATAACTCTTTCTGGCAGATTAATTGCAATTCTCTTTGACCATCCTCAGACTACTTCTCTTACAACATCTTTCCCATTGGCATGAGAATGAAGTACACAAAACGTAATTTATTGACATTAAGGGTGGCTTTATTTCCATGTGTTTATTTGAGACAAAACCAGATATTTTGTACTGAAGGGAAGGCAGAAGCATTAATGAATCAGCAGATCTTTTGAGACAGTGCTGTGTATTATTTCCCTTCGATTTGGCATTGGCAGGTGATGTGCTCTTATGTTTGTGACAGGCAGGTGGGATTCTTGCTGCTCAGTCAAGGTCCTATTTGCTTTATTAAATCTATAAAATACACATGTAGCCATTTACATGAGAATATTTTAGGGCTTTCACATCTGTTTCAGGGTGGAATATTCACAGATGAAAAACGTCAAGTTTAGGCCATGCTGGTTCTTGTTTAGTTGATGAACTGAGGTGATAGAAATTTCTCATTCTTTGAAATATCATCAAAATGATGGGACTCGGAGAAAAGAAAAAGTAAGAAAATGTTCTGCCATTTTCTCTCTTTCCTACTCCTCAGTATATGATGTTTGTGAACAGTGTCAGGTGGGATGGAAAATGTTGGCATGCAATGGCATTTTTTAATTTGAAATTGTGTATATTAGTGCACTTTGCTATCTTTCCTTATATTTGTATAAGATAATAGCCTATATAAGCTATGTTGTTGTAGCAGTTTTATGCATTTTCTTGCCATTTTTTGACAGTTTGTACTATTCCTGCCAATGTCATGGGTTCCTCTTATATGAATTTTTCTGTCTAGGTCTAATTTGATCCAGTACTAGAAATCTGATTTTAATAGACCTTTATCCCATGGCAGATTCAGAGAGTCCTTGAGTGCTTTGAGTTGGACGGGACCTTAAAGATCATCCAGTTCCATGCTCTGCCATGGGCAGGAACACATTCCACTATCCCAGGTTGCTCCAAACCCCATGCAGCACTTCCAAGGATGGGGCAGCCACAGCTTCTCTGGGAAACCTAACCTCCCTCACAGGGAAGGATTTTTTCCAATATCCCTTCTAAATCTACTCTCTTTGATTAATTCATTAATTTTAAAGGACAGTTAAATTAGTGATTATGCTTTTTGACATGGTCCTGTTGTCTATTAAAGAAGTTAGTGTGTCTTAGTTTCACTCTTCTCTTTGTTTATTCCTCCAAATCACATTTTGGGTATAAAATGTCCATTCCACTTGCTGTGTTGGCACAGCTGTGGGGTAGAAGAAATCATCTGCTTAGTTGTTCACAGGAATCCTTCCCACTGCTTGATGGTTAAAAGAAGTTTGGCTCTGAGACACACCAACCACTCACGTCTGGTTGAACTCACCGGGACCTGTGAGTAGCACGTCTGAGTCAAAAGTTGCAAAATAATGTAACCTCATAATGAAATACTGCTTGAAATATATTATGCAGTAATTGAATCATTTGTCAGGCCAACACAACCTTTAACTGCATTCAGTTTTGCAGCATCAGACTCCCTGCTGAGATACAACAACCTGGATATTAAGAAAACTTCCACAGGATGACAGGCCAAAACCTCAGACACCCCCAGCCTCAGCTCTGCCTCATCAGACTTTCATCTCTGCGAGACAATTACAAAAGCTCATGTGTTATAATATAAAACATAGAACTATTAGTGCCTGCTGACATGGAGAAAAATGGTAATAGCATTTCTCTCCCACCTGCCTGTCCTTCAATTGAATTTTATAGCGGGTGTCTCATAATTTCTGTAAGTTTCCAGAAAAAGACTTAAAGAACCTTTTGTAAAAGAAAGTGCCAAGCAAGCTAAATGTAGAAGTTGCTGCCAATTCTGCCTTTAATACTTTTAAAACAAATACAGATTTAGAGGCACACTCATAGCAGAGCTGCGTGCCAAAGGCCATCGGAACGGAAGACATGTTTTAGGATATATACGTATAAAGTGGATCTGATGAGTCACTTAATTTGTTGCCCGGAGACAGAATACATTTACATGATGTTCTTTAATCTATTTCTAATTTATATGATGTTCCTTGATCTAATGGGTTGGTTCCCTGCTCTGTGTGTCCAGCAATAGACGTGTTTGTGCGAGACGCGGTAACTCCCCCAACGAGGACCGTTCCGTGTTTATTCATATACTCTCTGTTACATTCTCCGTAATTCCAGGGAGATAATTACCCATGAATGCCTTGCTCAAGTAAATTAAAGGGTTTCCCATACAGTAAGTCCTCCTGAGACCACAAGGAGTTTTCTGAGAACCCGCAATGGCTCAGGTACAAGGAGACTCCCAGCTTAGCTGTAACCTTTGAGGTCCTTCCTATTTTCATACCGACACCTACGTCATCACTCCCATTACAGAAAAATTCCTCTCCTCCGAAAAGCCCTGCTGGTGGAAAACCTGTCCTCACCCTATGAAAAGTAAGAGGTACCATGGGGATGTTTTTGTTGTTAGTGAATCATATCTGGTAGGAGTTGTTTCTTTTCCTTGTGCCATGGCTCCAGCCCCCTCCGAGCCACCCAGCCAATTGCTTTGGCTGCAGCAGCCCGTGGAAGCCCAGAGTACAGTAATTGCTTCATTGTGTTGCTTTAAGAGGAAAGGAAAATAGTTATTACTGTGAGCAAGTGCTTCTGTGGTTTTTTCCCCTATTGCTGTCGTGTGTTTTTGTTACGAAACGTATCCTATTCTGAAACCGGTGTTTTGAGACCTTCTGTTGTTGAGGTGGAAGGGTGAGAATGGGCACCTGAAGGTAATGGAGCTGCTGGTACTGAGAGAAAACATGGGCTTGGAGAAACACTCTTCATTTCTAAAATGAGACTGAAACTTATTTGTTAATTTTTATCCTGATCTCTTGATGGAAGGTACCAAGGCAGCACAGCTGTGTTCCTGGAAAGCAAGCCCAGCATAGGCTGGATGCTGATGCGCTTTATCTCATCTGCACTTATATAAAACTTAATGGAGATTTGATTTTTAAAATTCCTGTATTTCTTTTTTACCATCTGGCTATAGGTGTAAATATGGAATTTATGGTCAGTCTGAGGTAAAGCTCATGAAATTCACGATGCTGCCTGTGAAGGAGCTGTTTTTCCATGGGATTATTCTGAGAAAAACTAACAGAAAACAAGCCCAGCTCCAATAAACTGAGATATCCCATTACTAGAGATATCTAGAAACTTATGACTGGAAAAGGTATTAGGTTGTGACCTGATGGTCTCTTGCTGCGGAGGCTCCAACGGTGATTAGGAAGGAGTGATTTCATCGCCATGGGAAGGCTGCTGCCCTCATCCCTGTTTTATTTCTCATTGAGAAGCTGAACGTGGTATTCAGGACTGAGAGGAAAAAATGCCTCCCCACACATACACACAGAGCGTTATCACTGCCAGCTCCTCATCTTCAAAGACCCCTGAGTGAAGCTCTGTGTGACTAAGTCCACTTAATTCCCCACCTAAGAGAAAAAAAAAGGCGGAGTTCAGAAGTTCAAGGAGCTCCCTCGCAAACCACATGCCTGTGGTTGTCTGGGCTGCAGGGGGAAGAGTTGGGCTGAGTTGCTCAGTGTTTCAGACCTGATCACACTCATGGAATGTCTTCTTCTGAGGCAAGGAGCGGCCAAAACAGTGGAATGCTGGTGGGACCTGAGTGCTCATGGAAATGCTGCCTTAGATGTCACCTTGGGAGCTGTTTGAGACGAAGTATCTGGAAGTCTCATCCCAAGTTCTGGGAATGTTTAGCATAAGATTGTACATTCATGGCCTTGACAGGCTCGTATATAACCCCTGAATAGCATCTCCCTTTCCTCCCAACTTGTGTAGCTGTTAATAGTAGTAGGCTCCCATAAAGCTTAAAGTACATAGAGCATTTAAAGCTTGTAACATTTATAGATTGCTACAGCAGCAGGAAAATCAAGCTAATGAAAGGATTGGGTGGGTGCCCTGAATTAATATGCCCATAATCTAATTCATTTTAACTTCTCTTTGCTGCATACAAAACCTCCCTCTCTCCTCCAGCAGCACAATTAGGACCCAGTTCACAGGCTCGGGGCAGGTAATGGGAACGTTCCCGCACTGTGGGGCTGAGAGGTTTTGAACAGCAGGCCCTTGGCAAGGGCACAGTAGAGATGGTAGAGGTGGCAGAGGTCTTCTGTGGAGGATAGCAGGATGTCTAGAAAAGGGGGACTCAGGGTTGAAAAGTGAACAGGAGAATTAGAGCCAGGAGGTGCAGATAAAGAGCCGAGTTTTGAAAGGACTGCACTGCTCTAACTTGAAATAGAGAGACATTATTTTTCCTTTAAAACTGTCCATAGTATAGAGCCTACCCACACCCCAAGATTGTCTCACAGTCTGCTCCTTTCCATGTGTAACCATACAACATTTTGCCCTCCCTTCTCTGCCCTTGCCATTCTCTGGAGAAATTGTGTTTGGAGAATACTTCTTGTAGTCACAACTCTTAAGAGCAGTAAAAGGTATTTGGCTGTGCTGTCTCCTTTTGTTCTTCGTTTTATCTCCATCTCCCAACTGCTTTGTTTGCTTCAGCCAGAAAGGAAGGATTGTTGTGTGCTCTGTAGATCATCCCCTGGAAGCTCAGAGGGTGTGGAGGGAGCTGAGGACCTGCAAGGAGTCAGGCTGAGGAGCTGGAGGGGAAAGCAGGTTTTGGAGAGTGAGCAAGGCATTGTGGATTGTTCTGACAGATTTTGTTGAACTGTGTTACTGGATCACTGAGTCCAAGAAAACATTACAACACATGCCCGTGTACCAGCCAGCTCACACTTCTGACCTTTTAATTTTCTTTTCAGAAACAATGTGTGACACTGGTTTCTGTGAACATACTGTGACAGCCCTCCCTTTCTGCTGGAGAGTTATGGAAAATGACATCATAACATAATAGAAGACTATCAAATTATTTTTCTTAAACCTGAATCCATGCATTCCACACTTGGGTTTTAGCAGCTTCTGAGTGCTTGTAAGGGATGGGCCTGTTCTGGGATGTGGAAAATTCAGTGAAAAACAAGGCATTAAAGAAAGCAATAGCTGGACATGATTGAATGGGGAGCACTGTTCTTCATGGACCCGTCCTGAACTCGTGCCCCAGCACAGTTTGAGGACTGGTGTTGTGCTTGGAGTAAACCTAAAACCAAAGCTGAAGCCACTTGTGCTCATTAAAGAACTTGGTGGCAGCTTTTGCTGTGCTGGATGAGCAACACCTTGCCCTGGTCAGACACATATTGGAGTGAGTCTCTTCGATGTGTTGATTGCAGCTATTTATAACACCTTATTTAGGAGGCTCTCTCCATCACTTTCTTTCTCCATTGAGTCAATGAAGGCAGAGTGCATCTAAATTAAGCTTCTTTTCTTACTTCCCTTTTGGAAGTATGTTTTCTTCTGTTCACTAAGCATGCGAGAGAGATTAGTCTCACAGCGTAGGCTAAGATAGGTATCTAAAAGTAAGTGATGTTTACACCCCCATTCTCTAGGTGTGTCCTTCATCCTCATTCAGATGAGATTTGCCTTGTCCCTTCCTCCTAAGTTGCTATGTCATATTAAAGTGTTTCCAAGACAGCTGCACATCCATCCTGATTCCATGTGCTTCTGTGAATACTTAGATGTGTATGGGGGCGATAAAATCTATTTTATCTGAAGGCACTTGCAAAATGCTGCCTTAAAAAGAGAAGTGCTTGCAAGAATTTGCCTGTGGAAGGGGTGAGGAAACACCTGCAGTTGAGGAAAAATGGGGTTCCCCCCAGATAATACAGTGAGCAACCAGTACCTGCAGACTTAGGGCTTAGAGTTTAGGGGGATGGATGAAGCTCCCCGGTACTCCTGCTGCTGCCAAGGTGCCACATTCCTTGTGGAAGAGCCATATTACAGAGTTTTGCCTTAAACAAAATACCTACAGGCAAAGCTGATGAGATCCCACCCCTGAGGAGCACCTGCAGGGCCAGGCCTGTGTTCCCCAGGCCATTTCAGGATGCACAGCAGAGCAAAGCTCGGCAGCCTGTAAATGCAATTATTTGTTTATTTACACAGAAATTCCCTCCTGTTCCTTGGAGAGCCCCGAAGCCAGAGCTCCATCAGGGACCATGCGTGCTGGTCTGGGCAGGAAACATGGCACAGGGGGCACCTGACCTGGTTGAAAGGCAGCTCCTCTGACTCATCAGCTGAAAGCAAAATGAGCTGTATATATTTAAAGCAAAGCTCTATTTTAAAAATTAATGATCTGCAAGGGAGAGAGGAGAAACTGCTTCTCTGTAATGCAGAAAAAGGCCCTGATGACCACAGCCTGGGTCCCTTTCCAGATGATGTCATCATCAGTCTAAATAATAAATTTTTAACGATGTGGAAAAAAAAAAAAAGGGAGGAAATAAAAAAAAAGGGGGGGACTCTGTTTCAATGAGGAGTAAAAGTAGCTGGTGGCAACAGGGTCTAAGGAAAATATATGGTTGTGTGAGGTTTCTGCCCTGTGTAATTAGATTATCCCAAGTGTAGGAGTGTGCTGCAAAAGGCACATTGAAATGCCACTGATTGCCTGCTCTGAGTCTTCCCCTGCTCATACCCATGCAGAGTGGAAAACTGGGGTACTTGGGATATATAAGGCAGAGGGGCATCCTATAAATGGGGTTGCTAATAATAGGCAGTTAGGATTAGAAGGGAAAGTGTGGGCTCTCATCAGCCCAGAGACTGGGGGGATATTTTCCCCTCATAAATAAAAGGCCACAAGAAATCTATTCAAATGGATTTGTGCTGGGTTGACAAATGTGTGCAGTGTGTTACCAGCGGAGTGCTCACATGGGCTCTTTAATGCAGTTTACATTATTAGCCACACATTCATTTTAAATGTGCTGTTTTCTTCTTCCCCAGGACCCCCTGTGAAGGTGTTGCTCGTTGCTGTGGGTGAATTGTTCAGGTGAGAGGGTTTGGGGAGAGCTGGGCAGGCACCAGTTTGGACTGAATGATGGTGTTTTTTCAGTTCATGCAGATTCCCCATCGTGGGGAGCCCTCAGGCATTTTCCATGAGATTCCAGCCAGAATTTTCACCCAAAAAAAAAAGCCAACCCAAACCTTAGCTAACACTGCAATTCTGCAGGAAATCGGAATGCATCTGATGGCATTTTAAAGCTGTATTTTAAGTGAACTGATTTCCAGACCCTCCTGTTCAGGGCTAGAGCTCCAGTGTCTGTGTATTCCTGCAGAGATGACCCTCTCCATGAGGAACTTAAGAGCTAAGGAGACAAGACAGCAGCAATTCCAACCTGGCAGGCACAGGGGCTCACTTGGCCAGAAGCAACGCAAAATTCATGTCAAACCTGTGGACCAAAACTGCTTTTCTTGAATCTCAGTCTTGTATATTCCAAATGCATTAACCCAAACCAAGCTTCCCGTGGACCTCAGCGATCTGAAGGTTGGGCCCTGAAAGGAACAGATGCGTTTCATGAGATCTGGGAGTTCGTAATGGGAGACATCAGTGGTTTTAATACCCAAATCCACACCTTCTCCTCAGACTGTAAGGGACAGATTTATGTCATGTTTTGTAGTGGGCTGATCCCACTACCCTTGGCGTGAGACAGATTTACTGGAGTTGTCAGGACTGATTTGCTGTACAAGTCAATACCTCAGCCCGCCAGTGCCTGGAGGAAAAAAGGCCTGGGCGTTTAACACCATAAATATTTTATTCTTGCTCTGCCATACAAACCTTGCATGGCCTTTCAAAAACAACTTACTTCTATTACGCCCCAGTTTCTCATGAGTGAAGTGGGGATAAAAACATTTATGAGAGTGCAGTGAGTAAGGCCGAAGAAATAAGGTGACTCCTGCCTGGGAAGATGGAGAAAAATTGTATTTTCTCTCCCAGGCCCTGTTATTTTGTTTAAATGAATTTGTCCCTTTTTGCTGTTTTCATTGCTCCTTAAACAGTGACTTGAATTTGCTTTCAGTTGTGTTCTGGTACACAAGGGCACACACCTATCAGATACCCTCCAGCTTTCTGGGTCCTTTAGTGTCTCTGTGTTGCTGCTACCGTTCCCTTAGCTAGGAAAAGAGGCACTTGGATAGTATTTGTTGGGGTTGAGGGTGACATTCACTGGACCCAGAAGAAATGCTGAACTTTACAGTGTGACACTGGTCTTTCTGCAGTTACCTGGGGGTAATGCAGGGGAAGACAATAAATATTCAGTCTCTCCTGTCCAGGGTTTTTTTCTTTGGGTTCCTGGTGAGAAGAGCAGACACTGCTGCACTCACAGCTGGGTTTTTCTCTCCTGCTGGCCAGGCAGGAGGAGACCAAGCAGGACTTAAATCCCTAGATCACTGCTAAGTCCTTTGTATTCCCATATTCTCCGTGAGGGATATGTTGAGCACTGGGTTTTGTCTGGGCTAAAGACACTCTTGCCCATCTGAGTCTGAAACACAACTCACATTTCACCAGCCTAATACAGGCACTTATGGGCTTTATTTTATTATTAGTTTGCCATGGAGGGACAGTTTGTTAAAGCTTGGCCCAGCCTGTGTGTGCTGTGTCTTCGGTCTGTTTTGGAAGAGCTGGGTGTTCCATCAGTGAGGAGCACACAGGGTACACGTGTCTCTCTTTGTACAGGGCAACAGATGAAAAGGATGAGCAGTTCCTTGCTGAAAAGGATGAGCAATTTTGATGGAAAAAGGACACGAAGTTGGCACTGAAAACTGGCACTACAAGCTGACCCTGTTTGGTGGAAACAATGCTGGTGGGAGGACTGGAGCCACCTCGCCATTCCTTGTGTGCGTGGCACTTGGCCGCCGTTTTTGCCAGCACACTGGATGCAGAGCTGGGAGAAAAGGTGGAGGAGCTGCCAGGGGCTGTCTGGATGTGAGCACAGAGGATGTGTGAGCCATTCCACCCTCCTGCAGGAACCAGGCCTTCTCCGAAACGTGAGTTACCACTGTTCCTCCAAACTGTACAGAGCAAGAAATGACTGGGAGGCCAGTGATTCATTCTGGGTTAATGTAAAGGTACCAGAGGGGCTAATATAAGGAAGAAAATTGATACTGGCTTTGCAGTGTTTGTGCTGCAGAAACGTGTACAAATGTTTCCCAGAGAAAGAGCGGAACAATCTGATGCAATATTAAAAACCAAAAAATACCCACCCAACAACAAACAAACGGCCATGGGGACCCAGGGGCTGGTAACAGTGTTTGGGTATCTGTAAATCAGCACAGACTGCAGAGGTATTTGCTTACTGCTGTACATTTCATTGCAGTTGAGAGGAAAGGGCCCTTGTGAGATGGTAGAAATTGTATGTGAAAACTTTGCTTGAATTGTAGCACCATGATTATTGTGTCAAATACGCTCTGGTGTGCATTCATTGAGTCACAGGAGGGACAGATTTGACCCTTTGGGATGAATACTCTGGGGAAATTAAAACTAGCTATAAAAGCTATATATAGCTGAAAAGGCAGTGGTAACATTTTATACAGTATGAGCATGTTCTATTCTTTACAGAAACCCATATCTGTAAAAAAGCAATTAGAAGTGCTTCCCTGGAAAAAAAAAAAAAAAAGCCAATAGAACGCAGTGAATGAACTGCAGGAATTGTACAGCTTCCAGAAAATGGTGGTAGTGAAGCATTTGTGGGATCCATAAAGTCACCATAAATTCCTAACTGAATATGGATTCACTCTCCAGCTCTAAAACCACAAGATTTATTTCCTGCTGGCAGGGGAGGTGAAGTTCACAGAGCTCGATCTGCCTCGAGCCAGCAGGTGGGGAAAGCACTGGTGTGTTCCCAAGTGTGTCATGTTCCCAACATCACCTTGACTGGCCACGTCCTTTCAAGATGAGAAGACAGGACTGGGGTTTGGTTCTGGTTGAAGACCTGTCTGTGCTTTCAACACAAGTAGTTGTATATGGGTGGGAAGGTTTGCTAGCAAATATCCCAGTGGAAAAGAAGGATGAGGGAGTGGGACACTGCTGGTTTCACTCAGGAAGATTAAGTTTTGGCACAGAAGTTCTGGGATGCTTGATGGGTCTTCACGTATTTTGTGTTACAAACCTAAACAATGTCATGTTCACAAGGGCGTGGAGTGACAGGACAAAGGGGAATGGCCTTAAGCTGAAGGAGGGCAGGGTTAGATTAAATATCAGGAAGAAATTCTTCCCTGGGAGGGTGGGAAGGCCCTGGCACAGTTGTCCAGAGAAGCTTTGGCTGCCCCATCCCTGGCAGAGCTCAAGACCAGGTTGGACTCGGCTTGGAGCAACCTGGGCTAGTGGAAGGTGTCCCTGCCCATGGCAGGGAGTTGGAATGAGATGGTCCATAAGATCTCTTATAACCCAAACCATTCAGTGATTCTCTGAATGTGGCAACCGTTGCTTTACTTCCTTTCCATGAAATAACTGTTTGTCCCCCAAATATGTTTCCTGGACATGTGCTTTCAGAAGATATTGTTGAGGATGGTGGAGGGGTTTCTTGTTTGTTTGTTTGTTTTCCTTCTCTGCACTGATCTGTTCTCCTGGGTCCTGGTTCCAGCACAGTTCACTTCAGCCTCCTCTCTTTTAATTGTGCTGTGCTTCTACTGTGGGGTGTAAGAAGGATACCAACTTTGAAAGCCAAAACTTGTAGGCACTGACTGCCTGCAGTAGTGATGGAAATATGCCTGTTAGCGAGGATTTGAGGTGGGAAAACTGGAGGATAAGTTACCACTTTAGGTAGGATGAAGGTAGATGCAGACTAAAAGTCACTGCACTGAAATGGAGAAGTCTGTGGCTGCAGAAATGCGTAATTATTTGCACCCTGTCAGAGATGAACGGCTGTGTCTCTCTCATAGTCATCTGCATAGCTGGGTGAATGTGATTGCATTGATTTAGTGTGTCTTCATGAGCCTTTTTACAACCACAGGAGCTAGAAATGTCTTTTGTTGTTGTTGCTTTTTTTAATGAAAGCTGACGTTCTGGAGCACAAGTCAGCAGGAAGTGGGGGTAAGTTTATTGGCTGTTTTGGTGGGGCCTGGAGAATAATTTTGCCTTTCTCCTGCCTTTTGTCTATTCAGACTTGTAAATTCATTGAAGCAAGGGCTGCTTTCTACTGTGTGTCTTTATAGCACTTGCTGCAGTGGATCTGGGCTCTCAGCTAAATCCCCTAAGGCTTAACAAAATATAAATTAGGATAATGGTATAATAAGTTAAATGTTAAATGGCCATGAGGGGTGGTTTATTTGCATGAATTATCACCTTCAAAAAAACCCAAACAAACATGAAAAGTCCTTCTGAAATCCTGGTGGGAGTTTTAGCTTTGTGGCAAAAACTGTTCATTATTCTCCAGTATTGAGGAGACAGGGCAGGCTTATAGTAGTTGTGCCCTGTTTTAAGGGAGAGGATGTGGACTGGTTTATTATGCCTTAAAGTACCTTCCAGTACCTCAAGGAGCTCCAAGAGAGCTGAAGGGGGATGCTTTACAAGGACATGGAATGATGGGATAAGGGGAATGGCTTCACACTGACACAGGGCAGGGTTAGATTGGATATCAGGGAGAAATTCCCTGGGAGGGTGGGGAGGCCCTGGCACAGGTTGCCCAGAGAAACTGTGGCTGCCCCATCTCTGGAAGTGCCCAAGGCCAGGTTGGATGGGGCTTGGAGCAACCTGGGCTGGTGGAAGGTGTCCCTGCCCGTGGCAGAAGGTTGGAATGAGTAACCTTTAAGATCCTTCCAACTCAAACCATTCTGTGATACTGTGATGATTTCAAACTTCTTGTACTTGTTAGTGGCCAGTCTGTCTGTCTGCCAGTGTTGCACTGGCTGCTTCAAGGTGACCTGCCAGCTGTGTAGTCAGGGCAGCTGGAGACATGTTCTAGGCTTTGCATGTGAAGGAGCCCTGAAGTTGGCAAATTTTCCCACCGCAAAACAACTCTATTTGCAGGTTGCTCAGCGCAGTGATACAACACATCCTGCACCCCTCCCCAGTCCTTGATGGTTCCTGGAGGCCAGAATGCCCTGGCTGCATTTTAGCACTGTTTGATTCAAACATTTGTATACCTGTCTCTCTGAAGCATCCACTTCTGTGATAGATCACCCTTGTTTTTCCACTTCCAGAGCAGACAGTACAGCTCTGACATGCCAGAGAGCCTCACTCCAAATATAGACCAGTGTAAGAGAGCCAGTGGTCTGTCAACAGATAGTTCCAACTTGGGAGGAGGCAGAAACAGGATTTGCTGTCAGCTCCATGCCAGTGACAGCACCACGATGTTACTTGCTGCAGATTAATGTGGGAGAAGGTCCCTGCCGACAACCCCTGCAAAATAGTTCAGCCTCAAGTGGAATTACAGTGGTCCTTTTAGATCAGTGTATTTTTGCCAGCTGATCCCCAACAGCACTCCCAGCGGTGGGGAAAGCTGAGACTATTACTGTAAATACAAAAGGAAGACATACTTGGCATCCCTTTACATTAGAGCTGGCTCAGAAGAACGTCTGCGTAGCTGCTCCACTGCCAAGATGGATTGTAGTCAGATAGTACACATTGCAAAGGAACCAGAGCACACACTGAGATCTGTTGGGGTTTTTTAACAATAGTTTATTTGTGTTTCAAAGGGATAGTTACAGGAATCCAGATCAATATGCTTGTCCAGAACTGTGCCTTCCTATTTTAGGGCCTGGATGAATAGGGGGTTACTTGAGTTCACATGCATATTGAGGGATCGGTGCCTGTGCAAATGCAGCCTCCCAGGCTTGTTACTTTTCCTTTTTGAAAAGTGAACGTGAAAGAGCTGCAAGACTGAAGTTGCCATTGTTCAGGCTCCTGAAGTTTTAGTTTTTTCCAGCAAAGTGCGTGTGGCGTTGCATGTTGTGAGGCTCTTTATGAACGGTGAGGTCGTGTCTCACCAGGAGGTGGTTGGAGCTGAGCCTACAGATTTAGACCGGATCAAACACCTCTGAAAGTGAAGGAAGATGAGGTGTTTCAGTTAAATGTTCTAATTTTTTTATATATTTTTCCTTTTTTAAATGAAAAATAATAGAAGTTCAGCTGCTTTGATGAAAATACGTTTGGCATTTCCCAATCCTAGGTTTTGAAACCATCTGTATATTTTCATGGTTTCAGCTCTCCATCCTATTTATTGGGAGAAGAAAAATGGTTGACTGATGGAGTTGGTTGCATGGGATCAAAACCACGGCATTCTGTTTCTGGGGTCTTTTGAAATGCAAACAGTGGGTTGTAAGTTCTTGAAATTAGACCTGTAATTGCTTCAAAAATCTCAATTTATGGCCTGCTTTTTCTCTTCTGATCTTGATATATTTTTAAGGGACACAGGCAAAACAGGAGTTTTAATAGACAGAGGTACTTAGTTGCTCAGTGTAAGAGTAAGATATTTTTCTATATAGACCTTCAAGCCCTGATTTATAGCAGGCAATCCATTTCTGACAGTTTTAAGCAAGTGTGTACCACTGCTGCACCTGGCTTTGTGAGGGCAAAATCACATCCTTTACTTGAGCTTATATGGTATCTCAGTGATGATGGATGATGCTGCTCATGCTTTGAATGGTGCCACTACATTTTTTGTGAAGTGTAGACTCAACAAAATATATCAGCAGACAGAGCCAGTTCCTTCTGAATTTCAACCTGTGACAACTTTCTCAGCACACACTGGTCTACTTTGATCCAAGGGACTATCTTGATGGGTGCTTTCCAGCGCAGCGGAGCTTCAGAGTTCAAATTCTGGTGTCCTCTGGCACATTTCTGATGTCTCTGGCTTTGCTGATGGCATCCTGTTACAGGAGGAATTTTGGCTGGTGCATGGTGTTCTCCTTTCAGCTGTTTTGCATAGCTGAGGAGGACACCATCCTGACTGAGTGCAGTTTGCAGGAGTGTCTGATCTTTGCTGTGAGAAGGTTTTGGCTTACTTTTCTGCATTTTTTTTATTTCTCCTTACCACCACCACCCCCCTCCCCCACCATGTGTTTGTGCATTTCCCAGCATGGAAGGTGGGGCAGTCACTGGTTAGAGGAGCAATAAGCACTGTGACAGTCCCAGGGGAAAGCAAGAGAAAGGAGTTGTGGTTTAACAGCCCTCACTCTTCGTTGCATTAGAAGGTGAATGGTTGAGAAGGTTATGAAAAGGATGTGAATTGTCTTCTGTTTGTCACTGGATTGGCTGGTTGGTTTTTACCTGAGCTGGTGGGATGGGGAGAGTGGGGAAAGACTTCTTGGGCACCTCAGCACTGTGAGGGGAAGAAATGGTTTTACAGGTTGCACAAAGCAAGGCAAGATTGCCAGAAATGCAGGAGTTAGGAACGAGGCTTAATTGTAGGGAATATGATGAGTTCAAAAGTCCCTTTAAAAGAAACCTTTAGAACATTTCTGACCCCACAGAGTTAGAGGACTGGTCCCCCACTGCTGTGATGAGAGGGACAAAGCCAGCATAGTCCAGAGGACTCTTGTGCAATCCTTCCTGGCCCTGGCTGGGATTTGAAGTCCCTTGCTGTCCTGAGCACAGTAGAAGACTATGCACTGACTTTCTCTCACAGATAACTGGTTGGGAAAGGATTTTTTCAGGCCTTCTACTCCACCTCCACCCACACTTGCAGTCCCAGAGTCACCAAAGAATGTTTAAAAATATTCTGCCAAGTGTTTTCTTAGTTAATTTCTTTAGGCCTTTTTGCATTTAACCCGTGTTTTGATTCTTGATTTGTTTTGTTCCTGAAGAAAATTTCTCTTCTGGGGGGTGATCCTTAGGTGTTGGATTTGTAAGAGACTCATACAGAGACTGCCTTAGCAATAGTCACCCTGTCAGTACTCCCAGGCAATGCCTCTCTCTATGTGCACCTTTGTGATCTGGGAGTTCTACTTAGCACTTTTTGATGGGAATCAAACCAGGGTTGGATTTCAACATCACTGGAAGAGAGGGAACACGCAGCACAGACTGCATTGCAGGGAAAATACCCAGAACATCATGTGTCTGCTCACTCCTTGTTCTTCACTTTGTTCTTTCACTCGAGGGACCAATCTCTGTCTGCCACTGGGCAAGGGTAACCTCTCTGAACCAGAGCAGTGACTTACAGTCAGAGCAGCTCTTGCTTTGGTGTAACAAGGGGATGGCCTTTTGCTTTTGCTTTCTTGTGCTTTGAACTTTGGGAAGAAAGAGTGGAATTCCACATTTATCATATCTGCAGCTCAATACCATGAGATCCTTGTGTCGAGTCCACCTGGGCTTTCAGGTGAAGAGTGGCAGAGAGGGCAGGGTGCAGCTCCAGGCTCAGCCCAAGTCACTTCATTAACCCCTCACCCTCAGAGACTGAGAAACCTGCTTGGGATATGCTTCCAGACCTTCCTGGCTCTTGGATGCAGAGAATCCTGGTCTGTCCCACCAATGATTCCCACCACCACCAAGGTGATTGGAGCACAATAACTTTGAGGTACAGTCAGCAGTTCTTGTAGGAAGTTTACAACGTGTTCATTTATCAAGGTTTTCAATGTGTGTATGGCTGGAGAGGAACAAACCCAGGGGATTTATTCCTTTAGGAGGTGGGTTAATCCTGTTTCAGCAGTTCCTGGTGGGGGTGGGTGGCAGGAGAGCTGTTTCTGTGCATCCAGGGCAGGACATTGTGAGGTGCATTCAGATGAGGTTCAGCTCAGCACACGCTGCATCTCCTTGGCTTCCTGAGCAACTCTGCTCTTCAGCATCCCAAGAGAACCCCCAAATAAATTGCCAATTACATTTTGTGCCTTAATTAAGCAGAAAGGTGGGCAGCTTCACTGTGAGCCACACTGTTAAATAATCTCTTGAATGATGACAGAGTCAGTAAGTTGAGGCACTGCTCACTGCTTTTCTTCACATATCAGTGATTTACCTCATAGATTCCCCTGTGAGTGGTGAGTTCTGTGCCCTCCCAACCTGCCCAAGAGAGGTTTGGAGCCTTGGGGATGGTGTGAAGAGCCTTGAGCACCTGTTGAAGCCAGAGGGAGCCCCAGGCCATTAAAGGCTGCCTTCAAGATGCTCAGAATCCTATGGCATCGGGGCCCTGTGTGTAAGTGTTAAAGCAAGGAGTATATCCAAAATTTGTGCCACAGAGGGAAGCACTGGCAACATGACAGGAGCCCAAAGGTTGTGTTTCATTTGCATATGTATTTGCATAATTGCAAATGCATGAGATGCACGTTAATAATCACTCTTGCATCTTTATCATTCTCAATAAGTACAGAGAAAATTTCTTGCTCCTGGAGTGCATCAGCAATAAAAACCTGCAGTGTCCTCATTCTGTAATCGTAGGGAATTAGGGACACCTTGGGAGGGACATGTTTTATCATTCTGTTGGATGTGTTTGCCCTTAAACCTGTAGTCCATAAAATTTAACTCTGGAGTCATTCAGAATAAGAGAAATTAACTGTGAAGGGAAAAGGACTTTGAAATTTTTATACCTGTGGGGGTGTTTTGAGGAGCCTAGAAAAGCTGGCACCTGGATCCCCCTGAATTTTAGTGGAAGTTCCACTGCCTCTTGCTCTGTTCAAAGCCTCAGCAAAACCTGATGGGAGCTGACCAAGGAGGAGTGTAACTTTTTGGGTGTTGTATGTTGGTACTGACTTAAAGTGTCACGTTGGATGGAGCTGATTGCCCAGTACAGTCTGATACCACCCCTGCCACAAAAACTTCATTTCTCATTTAGGCACAGCATAAAAATGGTTGGAATAGGGAATGCTGAGTCTGGTTTTGCATGTCAGAAAAAGCTCTTTTTTACCAGCGTGTCTTTTTTTCAACACCTCTCCTCTGGATTATGCTGCCATGGCATTGTTTAGTTGCTTAAAATCTCAGTGGTTATTGGATGGAGAGTGATGGATTCCTGCAAAGGATGAAATGATGCAGTTGTCTCTTGCAAGAGGGACCTGACTGTGATGGCCTTCATTTGATGGACCAGTGCTGCGTTCCAGCCTGGAAAGCCTGGACTTTGCTCATGTACTTCTACAATGTTTTTGTTACAGTTGGCCAAAAAATGAGAACTCAGTTCAACAGAAAACATTTTTCGAGTTTCTAATGTTTGTTTTCATTTTTTCTCAGATTTAAATCTTTTAACGTTTTTTTAGTTTGGGGGGGTGGAAGGATACAGTTACATCCCTCCAAAACCATCACTGTCCAGTGGCTTGGATTGAGATGACTCAAGTTCAGAGTCCTTCTTTTCTTTATCTGGGCCTTGAGTCAAATCTAGGTGGGTACCTTAATCACGTTAGAGGGTGTTCTGGAATAGATTTATGAATCCCATCTTGATCTCCTTTTAAAACAACAGTGTAGTTGAAACCTATCACTTGTTTCAAGAAATCAGCATCTTCTTTAAAACAAATAAATATCAACAGGTATCACTGATATTCTTCCTTTATCTCCTGTGCTGTAAACAGAGTAATTAGGGAATATCAGCTTAATTACTAAAGGCAGGATAGCTTATGAATTTACTGCTGCAACATCTCAGTCTAATTTCTCTCTTGGGATATTGGCTCCAGAGTTTTCTCAGGGAAAAAGGAAATCTTCATTAATTTGTCTGAGGAAGCAACAGCCTGTGAAGAAGAGGACAAGCTGCTCACCAGCCTTGTTCTGCATGAGAGGAGTCCCATGGTTTTGCAACAAGCAGTGCCATGTTTCAGGCACCTGCTTTTCCTCAGGAGGACGAATCCGTTGCTCTTGATTGACTGTTCCACTGCAGTTTCTCAGGGCTGTGGGAAACTGCTGAGCTTTTGCATAATCGTCTCTTCCACTTCCATTTCAGACGCCTTCAAATGTTTCTAAACTTAACACATGGGAGGCCGAGAAGGCATTGATTGGTTTCTCTGAGGTAGAGATCTCACGTTTTCCTTCACTGGGATTTCACTTTACCCTTCAAATAATGTTTGTGCCCTCGGAGTCATTGTGGCTTCTGTGCTTACTTTGAAACTCTATTGATCAGGTAATTAAAGTGTCTTCTGACTGCCTCAGGAATCCAGCAGGACTGAGACCTAGACTATCTCATCTGGCTTCAGAAACCTCAATCTGTCCTTCGTTTTAATCTTAACTCCCCATGGGATTCTTGCAGTTCCTTGCAGGTCTTGTAGCCTGTGCTCCTCAGCATCTTCAGCTGCGCAGAATTTGGACAACTGCAAGATTTTGATGGATCTCAGTCCTGCATTGCATGAATTCCAGTCTTGCCTTGCAGCTGCCTCATTTTTAGTGGTAGTAAACTGCTGCCCACAGGCCTCAAGGGAAATTTTGGCAACCACTGTGCCCAACCCATGGAGATAGATTCCCTTGGCTTTTGCTCACCTCCAGCAAAGGAATGGGAATGATTTTAGTGCTTTTTATTTAAAACTGGTGGAAAGATGAATGCAGTATCATCATTGACTGTTCAAAACCATAATTGGGTCGCTTCATGTTGGCTGTGGATGATGTCAAAGGTGCTTGCACAAAAAAACCCTGTGGAAGGATGTCTGGTTGATTGACTAAATTAAGTACAAGGTGAGCCAATAAAAAAAAGAAGCGAGACAGTCAACCATTCAATCTCTTTTCATCTCTGCAATACCTTTCCCAGTTCAAAGCCCTTCACAAAATTATCAATACTTTTAAAAAGCTGTTAGGGATTGATAGTACAAATCCAGATGCAACTAAATTATTCTGGGAAAGAAGGGGTTTAAAGAAGGTGTTTTAAGGAATAAAATACACACTAGTAACAAGAGGAGGCAAGTCAAGAGTGAATGTGAGTACACTCTGGCAGAGAGCTTCCCAGCTGAGGAATATAAAGCAAAAAGCCTATTGGCCAAAAGTTTTTCTCCAAGACTTCCAAAGTCCAGCATTACCTATAATCATGCCCAATCTTGCTGATCCAAAAGTCAATTTTTCAACTCAATTCCGACTGAAATTAAAAGCCCATGTATAGAGATCTCAGATTGGTGAAAAAAAAGCCTGTAACTGTGCATGCCAGAGATCATTCCTGCTGCCACATTCTGGACCAAGTGCAATTTCTTCTAATAAAAACATTTCTGGCAAAGCTGTACATTAAGAGTGTAATCGAATCTGGATGTGAGGAAAGCATGCAAACTTGCTTCCAAGTCAGCAAGAGTTAGGCAGGATTTAATACTCCATGTATTTTTATTATGATATAAAAAGCTGTTATATTGGTATTTTTAATACATTTATCAAAAGGAAACTGCAAATCCAAAGTCACTTCCAAATTTCCCACTGATACAGGAATGAGTAGCTGAGACAATTCTGAAGTGAACTGAGGCAATGGGATTTTGTAATAGGGGTTTTGCTGCCAGGAGACCAGCACTGGCTTTGACTTTTAACCAGTTCACACCAGACCTATTCAAATATTTCCCCCAACATTTGCTGCAGCATGAAGCTGTTGTTTTCTTTTTTTTTTCCCCTTGTCCACTCTTTGCACATTTCTCTGCTGGTTTTTCATGAATGTTTTAGCAACCCAGGGGATCTCCTGGGATGACAAAGCCAGTCACCAGTCATGCACCAGCAACTCCCACCACAGCCAGCACCACTTACTTAGGGGCCTAAGAATAGGAGGCGGCAGACATTTCTATTAAACCCTCTTTTTTAAGAAGAGCTTGGCTCTCATTTTCTTGCCTAAATAAGGTCCAGATTTTCAGAAGAGCTCAATAGATTGCGTGCTGAACACTTGTGAAAATAGAGTCTACATTTCACGTCTACTCTGGGGCTCGAGGCTTGCAGAAAGCTGGCCTTGAATTTCTTGTTCTTGGACAAACAACGAATGTTGGGGATACCTTGGGGCTGGTTCTGCCTTCCCTGGTCCTGGGGTTTCCAGGGGTGTGACGCCATCCAGTGTGAGTGGCCGGGCTGGTGTGACATCCTGGGGATGCTGTGGGAGGAAGTGGGAAGGGGCCTCTGATATGGGAGATGGGCATTTCCTTCCCTGCTCCACCAGAGATGGTCTTTGGCTGGGAGTTTCAGGCTGTTCAGCAGATATTTGGGGGTCAAAAGGAAGTCAAATAAGATCCTTTGAAAGGATCTGATTTTTGAGACTTCCCTCTGCTCTTTCATATCCACCCCAATCCAGGCAGTGACAGTGGAGGCACTCGGTCATTGCTCAGAGCCACGTTCTCAGTTGGTTTGCCCTGACTTCTTGGTTTGTTTGTTTGCTTTCTAAAATTCTTGCCTCCCAGGGACGTGGGAGGACAAATGCATTAATGCTATAAATAGTGTTTGGGAGCCAAGCTAATAGAGAGTGTAAATCCCATGCACCGATTCAGAAGCCCACTTTAGAGCAGCCTGGGGGCATCTCACCAGCTTTTGATTCCTCCTCAGTACCAATTACTTTTGGATGCTAAACAGCCCATCCTGAAGGCTGGCTGTACTACAGCATCTTTCATCCTGAAAACCCTAAAACTCCACAGCAAATACATTACATAAACCATACAGGGATCATTTTACCCATCTTTAGAAAGCAGCCTTTGTGGGTTTGGAAACTGTGAGCTGAGAACAGCAGTGTTATGCAGGAAGCATCATTTTTAATCAGGATGTTTCATCTACAAAGTGAAAGTCCCTTGCCAAAAGCACTCTCATCTCTGACCCCTTATGCAGTGATATAATGTAGTTCCTCCTGGGGCATGAGAGATGCTGAGGTCAGCCTTGCCATGTACTCTGAATTACTGATATTAAAGAGGATTAAATGGTATTTCTACCACCTGGTACAGTTAATAAGACAGCATCCAGATCAACTGTCTTGAGCCCTGTAAAATAATCATAAGCAGTATCCAGTTCTATAATGGCAATAAAAGTATAATAAGGTCTTCTAAACAGAGTAACAAAAGTTGAACAAACACAACATTAAAACACTACATATTAGTAGATTTTTTTTTTTTAGAAGTCCATAACAAGGAGATCCTTTGGCACAGAAACACAAAATCAAATTTAACAAGCAAGTTAAATAAGCAATTAGGAGTGGGGATTTTAAACTTTTTTCCAGTCTCAGTTGCTCTAACTCAGCACAAGCCTTGTGTGCTGCAAACCCTCTCTGGTGATGGCTCTGCATGAACAGTTACCAGAGACTGGCATTTTTAGATAAAAGCTGAAGACCTGATTGTCATGGAGGGGGGGTGGGGGGTCAGATTCCCCAAGGTGACCCTTCCTTATCAGCCTTGTGTCTGAGTGCTCACCCAAGATGCTGGGAGCGCACATTCAGTTTTCTCTTTTTCCTGGTAGAATTCAGACCAAAGTCTCCTCCTTTCTAGAAAGATCTCTGCCCAGGGAGCTGGTTGCCCTGCACTGGGTGATTTTGCCAGCATGGCATTAGTTAGTTTTCCTAGTCTCTGAATCAGAATGCCAGAGTCATTGGATGAGGAGTGGAGGGGGGAAGAAAAACCTAAGGCCTTGCAAAAAGTGCCTTTGCCAGATTTAGGAGACCTGAGTTCCAGCTGTAGCTCCAAGGTTGTCCAAATGTTTTCCATGGCACAGCTGGGGCAAGTGAAGAAGCAAAACCAGAGGAGTTTGGGGAGTTTAAAGGAGCTGAGTGAGGTGCCTTTAGTGTTGGCAGAAACTTTCAGGTTGCTGTTTCGAGCACAAGAATCCGAATTCAGAATCTTAATCTGAAGATCCGGGTCCTGTTTTGACCTAGTCCTGATACACTCCCCCAAAAATTACCTTGGCCTTAAAAAAATATGAGTACACCAAGCAACAGGCATGTTTTCTACTGGATGAGCTCTCCCATGAAACTGTGGTGTCTTCTTAGCTCAGCCACTGGGATTTTACTGGCAAACTGCACATCAGTGTGTGAGGTCCTCAGAGGCTGCACATTGGAGGAGCTCCATGACTGATACTCCTGGTATTCCCATTTGCACCACTGCCATTTGAGGAATCTGGTCCCTTGGAGCCATAAGGAAGACAAGCCGCCCTCTTGGCTTTCCCAGCCGCTGAATCTGTCGTGGACGTCCTTAAAACAAGGTGGGATTTTTAAACTGTTCTCTTCGAGTGTGTTGTTACAAGAGGGATTTGAGAGGGATTTTGCAAAGCTGGACTGGTGTGCTGCCATCCCTGGCAATTCTTTGTTGATAATGGACTCCACCACCTCTAAAGTCTCTGTTTCTGCAATTATTGGAAATGTCATGGATGGCAAGTGATGGATAAAGTAAAGACAACCAACTGTTTTGGAGGAGTGCAGTGCCTCAGCAACATTTACTTTGCTGTTTTCGTAGAGCATCTGTCTTGATCAGGAGAGGCCTGTCCTGGTTTAACTCTCTGCTCAACAGCAGCAGAGCAGCAGTGTTAGCCCTGCAGTCAGCACTAGACATGTCCCTTTTCATTCTCCTTTGTATGACTGAATATTTTCCTTCAGCTCTTTTATTTTTCCCCAAGAAACTTTTATCTGTAGCCACATGTGCAAAATTCTCAAATGGACTGTTTCAAGTCGAGTCAAGGTCATTGAAAAAAGATATTTTTAAAGTGGTTAGGGCTCTTAAAAACTCCTTTTGGATTCCCCAGAAGCAAAAAAAAAAAAAAAAAAAAAGCAGCATTTACCCTGTAAGCCTTATAGATCAAGGACTTGAGTATCTTTCAACATCCTAAAGCCCATGCAGACTTTAAACTGGTATTCCCAGCTCATTTGCCAAAAGAAGAGGAAGAAAATGATATGAACTGAAAGCTTTTGCCTTGAGGTCTGCTGCAACAGGGCCTTCTGAAGTCTGGAGTCGGAATTGTTTCAATCTATGTAAATATCGGGAAATTAAATTCCATATGTCCCATGCCAGATGCTCCCAGCTGCTGCTGCTGTGTGGGGAACGGTAAGTAGACAGTTTAGCCTCATCAAACAGGGGAGAATGAAAAATAAAAGGGGGGGAGGACTGTTATTTTGGGGTCAGGAGAGTAATGCTCACGAGTGGCTGTGCCAGTGAGCTGACAAGCCAAGTCACTGGACAGTTGTGAGTGCTGTGTGAGGCTTCAGGCTGGAAGATCCCAGGGAGAAATGTTGCAGTTCTTGGCGTGAGAGCTCAGGGCTGATGCGTGTTGTTTATTTCAAAGCGTACGGAAATCGTGTGCCTGTGGGAAACCATCAGGTCTGGGCTCTGAGTGGCTCGAGTGGGTAAATCTGACTTTGTAGTAGCCTGGGAAAAGTAGCCCAGGGCAGGGAAAGGTCCATCACTGAACCCACCAGCCAGGGATTGCGCAGGACACTCATCACCAGTGCCTGTGCCAGGACAAACCCTACCATCACCCATGTTCATCACCTCAGCTCTGACCTTTAGGCCAGGCCTAATTTCTGCCTTAGGCCGGGCTCACACATGTTCAGTGGATCGGTCTGTTATTTATATCGCGAGCCTCGTGCCGTGGAAGGGAGAGAAGGAGAGCGACGCAACCGCAATTTTAAATGACCCGTTCTTAAAAAAGCTCCACACGCCCCAGTGAAACCAGAGATTTAGGAATCCTCGTGGAAACTCCAGCTGCCTAAAAATAGGCAGTGCCCCCCTCGTGTCCACAGGGATCCTTCGCCGTGCTCTTGGCCGGCAGCGCCGCCGTGCCCTATCCCGGCTGGAGGCGTGTGGAAGTGCCGGGCTCCGGCTGGCTGCTCCTGCCTCCCTCCCCCTTTTTTTTTTTATGGTTTTTTCGGACGTGGTGACAAGTGGAACGGTCTCCAAAAGAGAGCAGCCTTGTGGCTTGTCCCGCCATCGCTGCAGACATTCAGTAAACACGAGGGAAGCCGGAGCCCCGCGGCCAGGGCGCGGGAGGGAGCAGGCGAGGAGGGCTGAGCGGTTACTCAGCATTTGCTGTCTGAGGTGAGAGTTACTGTGGAAAAACCCTGCAGTTTTATTGTTCTAACCTTTATTTAAACATAGAACCTATAACTTGTTTTTCCAGGGAATTTAAAATAGCGTTTTTGTTTTCTTTTTTTTTTCCCTGCTCGCAACTGCCCCGTCCAACTTCTGAGGTATCACATACTTCTGTATTATTTTATGGAGTTGACAGAGGGGGAAAAAATAAGCTGCAATAGCCAAGGCAGCGTGTGGAATAAACCCATGTGCGTGTGTGTCTCGGGAGGAAGGTTGGCTGCCACGAGCTTGCCAGAGCCTGTCCTTGCTTTTGCCTTCACCATCCTCCTCCTGCTCTCCCCGGCACAAGGGGCTGCCAACAGAAACCAGAGAAGGGCTTGGGGTGGCCACTCTGGTCCCCACTGTCCCCCCCGAAGGAATTATTTGTGTACTTCTCCAGCGGACACATATCATTAGGACTGATGTTTTGTAGTGGTGTGCCTGGAGAAAGGAGTGTGTGTGTGTATTGTGTGTGTGGTGGGGTGGAGGGTGTCAAATGAGCGCAGGGATTTCCTCGGTGCTGCAGGAGATGCTTGGCCTGGAGCCATCGTGCTACTCTGCTGTGGGGTTTGCTGAGTTCCAGGATGCGGGGCCTCCCCACCACTGCCCTGCCTGAGCCAGGCAGCAGTGCTTTGGCTTCTTGAACCTCCAGGGAATCCCTGATGACACCCATTCGTGCTCCCCCTTGTTTTCCGGTAGCACAGTTTAATGCTCCGCTGGAGATTCTTGCTGTACAGCAAGAGGCAGAGCAGCCATGAGGAAACACAAGAGGGAATGGCCTTAAGCTGAAGGAGGGGAGGGTTAGATTAGATCTTAGGAAGAAATTCTTTACTTATAAGGGTGGCAAGCCCCTGGCACAGGTTGCCCAGAGAGGTTGTGGACTCACCCCTGGAAGTGTCCAAGACCAGGTTGGACGGGGCTTGGAGCAACTTGGGATAGTGGAAGGGGCTTTGAACAAGATGGGCTTTAAGGTCCCTTCCATTCCAAACCATTTATGATTCTTTAATTCTGTTCTCAGAGGGCAAACCCACACAGATCTGGGGTGCAGATAGACCACTGCTCTCTTGGTGCTTCCCTCCCCTCTCTACATCAGGTGCTTCCCTGATGTCATAGGATTTCATTCCTCATTTGCTGTGTTTTTCAAAAATTGGCATTTTATCTCCTGGCTGACCACAAGTTGCCTATGTATCTGCCAGTCTTGAAAAACAGGGCTGAAGAAGTCAAAAAGTGTTTGAAAATCATGGCTGAAAGGTAGAGAAAGTATAAAATAATGTCAGTTGTTAACCAAGTCAGAATGGATGGAAGATGGTGGGTGGGTGTCCACCTCTTCAGAGTGAGTACAGAAAGGTGAGGTGTGTTTGTGGGGAAACATTGGATTGGTTTTGTTTTAACAAAAGAAAGGAAACATTTTGCCTTGAGTTGGTTATCTGAAGGAGAATCTGTACTGCACACAGGGCATAAAGGAAAGTTTTCTTTCCAGGATTTGACAAGATCTGTCTGTTGGTTCTTCACAAGCAGGTTCTTCATAGCCACCTACGTGGATATAACAGCAACAATCCTCCCTGTTTTACATGAGAACAGTTGTCTCGGTGCAAAATTGCAAAGGAGGTTAAAATTAGGGTAAAATTGCCAACCCTTGGCCAGTTCTGTTTGATGGATAAAGTTGAGGCAGAAGGTTGTTCATTATTCATTGACCACTTGTATTGTGTAAAACACTAAAATCTCTTTGATGCTCTCAGAATAAACTTCCAAACTGTTTCAAATAGAGACCAAGACAGCAGGTTAATCAGTGACTCAACCAATATATTCTGGTACAAGTTCTTAGATCAATCATGATTTATGATGGGAATATACAGAAAGGCTAAGAGAGAACTGTGTGGTTTCTCAGGGACAATATTCAGACAGTAAATCAAAGGAGACTGCTAAGGGTCAAAACTGAATAGAAAGTGCAGAGATGAGTTAGAAAGATTTTCAAAGACCTCTACCTCTGTGTTTCCTCTGCTGCTGTCCAATATAGGTATTCATCTAAAGTATTCACGGGAAAAAGTGACTTATTTTTTAGGTGTCCCTGTGTGAACATAAGTTGCTCATAGTGTGAGTGTCTTTCTGATCAATGTCTCTAAACATGTGGAATGCTAACTGAGCTTTTTTCAACCTCTGTAATCACATGGTATTTAGGTTTGCTTTGAAGTCCTTAGTGAAAGTTCAAGTTGGTTTTTATTTACCATAATTTATTTACTTACTTTTAACTGTGAAAAAGGGCACTTCTACCATGATGTCAGGGGCCCAGCCTTCCTCTCTGCTCCCCTCCCACAATGTGACCATTATATCAACATATGGCAAACATTTCTCCTATTCTGTGTTTACTCCCAGCAGTAAAAATTCAGTAAAAAGCCAAGGGCCTTCCATAGAGAGAGGAAAACTCAGCTACAACCTTCAGGACAGGAAAAGCAAATACTCTTTTAACAAGAAAGTTATTGGGACATTGCTAAATATTTCCAAGAAATAAAATAACAAAGAAGCTTGTATCCAAGAGGAGTCACATATCTTCAGAAACTATAAGTATCATGGAAAAAAATCCTGAAGGATTATTATTGAAAGGTTAGCTGAAATTAAAAGCACGTTTATGCAGCCAAAAGGAGTTTTTGGGCTTTAATTCATTAGCTCAGGTTTCATTTACCAGGATTCCGCCCCCGGCACGTGTAATAAGATTAGTTCATTAATCGCTGAGTCCTTGGGAATTAACCTACTAGAGGTGCTTTTCTCCCCCTCTGAAAAGTCCCCCTGGATATATAAACACAGCAGAGATTTTGTTGAATGTGGGATCAGGGTTAGTCGTGCCAGGTTTGGCTTCATGAGAATGACTGAATCCTATAAACAAGTGAACAGTGGGAGAAATGTATTAAGTAAAAAAAAAAAAAAAAAAAAAAAAGCGCCTTGTTTTGTCTTTTAGAGTTGTACTGCAAAGTTTGGCTGATTGCAGATGGAAATCCAGTGAATTAACTCTTTTTAAAAGGAAAAGAAAAAAAAAAGGATAGGAGAGAAAAGAAAAGGAAATATAGAGTAGCTTGTTTACAGGATAATTACCCTGGGAAAGTAAGCGCCTTACCTGCCACCCCAGCAGAAAAGTGAGGGTGGGAAGGGACCCAAGGAGCAGCATGGAAAGTGTGTGGTGTGGATGTGTGTGGATTCTTGGGACCAGGATTAGGAAGAAGCATTTCTGCCTCCCAGAGAGACACGTCCTGTGCACTGGTGGATGGGACAGCACCAGTCCCAGTGTCCAGGGGCAACACCATTCCCAGTTTCCTGGGGTAACCCTGACCTTGCTCAGAGGGCAGGACAGAGCCAGACATCCCACAGCACATGCCTGAGGGTGAATGGAAGGAGTGTGTGGTCAGCAACGTGAAAAAAAAAAAAGGATTTGGGACTTGTCTTTCCTTCCCTCAGACCCCGAACAAGGTCAAGGCAAGTTGTGGCCCGATATCCATTCCACTGCCCCAGTGGGAAAGAGCCACCTCCGTAACAAGGTCTTAAAACACCCCCCCCATGGGCCCTGCACCAAATTCACACCGTGCCGGGTTGTCCTGCAATTTAAGCAGATTAAAAACACATTTAACAAAGTGCAAGGAAGGAAATGCCCTGATCTCAAGTGGCAAAGGGTCAGAAGTGACATGAATGATTAGGTGCCTTATTGGGTATTTTGAGACGCCGTTGCTCAGTTCTGAGGTTCTTTAAGGATTCTGAAGCAGGGAACGTGAGGCAGGAGGCTCTGGACTCCTGGGAATTTTACCTGCCAGAGGATATTCGGCTTTCCTTTTCTTGTAATTTCTGAATTGATTTTTCCTTCTCGCTGCAATCAGATATAAGCTCCTTTGTAACAGGGGCATGTTTCTCTTTTGGAACTGCAGGAAAACATTCCTGACATTGGCAAAGGAGAGCAGGGAGAGATGATTTATGAGTAGAAGATTAAAAAGAGTTAAATATTGCTAAATTTGGTTTAAAATTACTAAGTAGGTGTATGATAACTATCTTCAAACACATAAATACTAGAGAGAAACAGCAATGTCTCGCCTGAGCCAACAGAAGCAAATCTGTAGGCAGGGGAAGGAAAAAAAGTAGAACTCAGGCCAAATATCATGAGAAAATTCCTTGTAGTGAGACTCTCTAAAAAGTCTTGAGGTTCAACAATGCTCCAGTTGTAATAATGTCGTAAAAGTGTCCCAGTGCTACAAATATTGTAAAGAGAGCTGGGAATTTCCCATTTATTGTGCCCAGGTGGGATTAAATAACCCAGGCAAAGGAAGGCTTGATTCAGTCATTAGCCCCTGTGAGGATCTGGAAGGAGAGCAGGAGCAAACAGGGTGAACCTCTCAGTGCCAATAAAGGGAGGGAGATGATGACCAAAGGAAAGGTGAATGTGAAATTATTCTATTTGGGCTCAAAGTGCCACGTGAATGGTGAATGCTCTTAATGAAAGCACGGCTGCTTTAGTAACCTGATACCTCCATTACTATTTTAGGCTGTAATTGTAGCTAATAGGAGGAAATGGATTTATATTTTGCTGGAATGCATTATTTATCAGTAAGAGTTTTAGGATCTGTGCAGCCTTGTGGGGAGAACTGCTTGATAAAGTGCCTAAATAGACTGAGGCAGATAATGTGTGCACTGGCCTTTTGGGTGTGAACCCTAAGATTATAAAGGTTCAGAGGAAACCCAGTTTCCTGGAGCAAGAGCCTGTAGTATTTCCTTAAAAGAAAAACACAGGATAAAATGCTGCCATCCCAACAAGTGAATCCTGAGGAACTGTCATGCCGTGCCAGAGAGGGAACAGTCTGAGGGTGCAAATAATGGAGGAACACGGGAGAGAAACACAATGATTGTGGTTATTTGGAAATGTTTACAAGCAAAGGGAACTGGGCTATGAAGTGACAGGACCCGAGGAAATGGCCTGAAGTTGTGTCAGGGGAGGTTTAAGTTGCATATTAAAAGAAAGTTTCTTCCCCCAGAGGGTGGTTGGCACTGAACAGGCTCCCCAGGGTGATGGGCACAGCACCAAGGGTGCCAGAGCTCCAGGAGTGTTTGGATGATCCTCTCAGGCACATGGTGGACTCCTGGACATGGTCCTGTGTGGGGCTAAGGTTTGGACTCGATGATCCTCGTAGACCCCTTTCAACTCAGCATATTCTGTGCAACAGTTGCTGCAGCTCCATGGTGGAATCCCATTGTTTAGGACTTCTTTAGAGCAGCTGGACAAAATCCTAGAAAACGTCTTTAAAGACAAACCTGCGCTGGCAGGGAAAGGGGCTGGATGCTCCAACTGGACTTGTCCAGCTCCAGCTCTGGAGACACGAGCCCAGACTCCCAGGAGGGGAGCTGAGGGCCCGCTGCCTGACTCACTCAGGGCAGACCCACCTTCCCTTACCGGAGAGACTGTGCTGGTAATTCTTCCCTGGGTCAGGAGTCATTGCACAACCTGCCCCTTCCGTTAGGAAGTGAGACATCCTAATGAACAACCAGCCAGGCACACACACACCAGACGTGATTTCTGCCCCATCCCTACCTACGCGTTTGTGGTGGCTGCTTCTTTCAAAAAAAAAAAAAAAAAAAAGAGGAAAACAAAGCCAGCTTGTTTTGTATTTTGTTTTTCTTAGTAATTTTATGATTAATGGGGTAAATCTTGGAATCCCTACCACGGGGTTTTCACTTTGCGTTACCCAGGCCTTCTGTTTATACTTGTTTTGTAACAGAAATAAAAAAGTATTTCCTTTTAGCCCAAGGCATCTAATCAGGATTAGGACTGGAGGGGAATATTTTGCATTCTTGTGTTCCAGGAGTACCTTGATGTGGAGTTATCTTTTGTCAACTGTAGATGGAATATTCAATTACATTACTCTTTTTTTTTTTTTTTTAAGGTATTTTAGGGCCTATCTGATCAACTGATACTACATACAGTTATTCTCTGCACCACATTTCATGGATGTGGGTCTTTTTACGAGTTCTTGAGCTGAAAGTTGATATTTGTAGAAGAATTTGGTTTGGGAAGCTGCCTCTCTAAGGAACCAAGGGATTTGGTGTGTGTGTGTATAATCACTGCTGGACAAGCTGTGCAGCATTCTGGTCATGTCTGGCACTCAAGTTCTGGGTCTCAGTCCTACACTAAGCTCAGACTAACACCTCATGCTTTTAGTCCCTGGTTCACACAGTATCTGCAGCACGGGAGTGACCACATCTCCTCCGACCTGTTGGTACTGCCTCCTTCTCTGCAGACCAGTGGGCATCATAATGTTCATAAAATCCTTCCCTGTGAGGGTGGGCAGGCCCTGGCACAGGTTGCCCAGAGAAGCTGTGGCTGCCCCATCCCTGGGAGTGTCCAAGGCGAGGTTGGACGGGGCTTGGAGCAACCTGGGGTGGAGGGAGGTGTCCCTGCCCATGGCAGGGGGTGGAACTGGATGAATTTTAAGCTCCCTTCCAACCCCAACCAGTCTGTGATTCTATTCTCCAGGGGGTGAAGGGGATTGACTGGGAGTAAGACAGATGTCAAATCAAGGCAGAGCATGTCCTGGATGTGTCTCAGTCAGTGCCTCTTTATCAAAGCCAGACTCAATTGTAGAGCTTTTCTGCAATTACAATAATAAGCAGCTTTATTTAAATGTAATTGCTTTAACTGAAAATATCCTAATGTGGGGCTTTTTGTTCTGTCTGGTGTTTGGAAAAGTCTCCATAGCTTTGAGTCACCTATTTTGAATTTTTAAAAGGTTTATGTCTAGTTAAAGTACAGACATATTATTACACATCAGAGTCTTAGTCATTTTGTTCTGCTCTTGCGTCCTGGTGTGCTTATTCAGTTTGGTTTATCTGAATAGGGAGGGAGGGAACCTGGGGAGAGTGGAAAGGGTGCACAGATTGAAGAAAGGACCCATTTACATTTAAAAACAGTTAGGCTTTACTCTTTTATTAGATTAGTACTTCATTGACTTATTTCAAAGAGTGATATAAGTGTGAAATAATGAAAAGTCCAGAACCTCCCTTTTTTTTTTTTTCTAAGAAGCTTTCTGATTGTACACTGGATTGGAGAATCCCTTTGAGCTGTAACATCAGATCTCACCTCTCCAAATAGCTTCTCTATTCACAGTGCATTGTTTGCTATTATTTTTATGTGAAGGGATTGCTTGTTTCTGCTTTATTAATACTGGTTTTCCCTTTGCGTTCCTGTGACTGCAGCGTCCTCAGAAAGCAGCCTTGTTACAGCAGTGCTTGGCAGACCTCACTGGGAACCCAGCAAAACTTCCAGTCCCTTGACCTTTGGTTTTCCAAAATTAAAATTCGCAGCGGGAATGTGTACATTTGGCTTATCACCTAAATATCCAGGCTGGTGCTGCTGGGTTTGGGCTGCAGTGAAGCTCCTTTTTCTCTCCTCCGTTGCCTTTGCTCCCCACCCTTCCTGTTTGAGCTGTGGGCTGTTCAGCCACGCAAGAGCTTTTGGATCAGGGCTCCTGAACCTCCTCTCGACCCTGTGCAGGACTCTCTGTACAATGTGAGTCACTTCAAAGTTTGGCCTCATTTTTCCCGAATATTGGGCAAATGACATCACTGGGCTCTTGGTGGGACAGCTGTGGGCTCCTGGCCTGGTGAGAGGACACGGGGGTGATGCTGCCCTGCAGAAGCTGCCACAGTGTCCCTGAGGCAACCTCTTTACCTGTGTGCTCCCTGTCATGGTGTCAAAATTGCTAAGTGCCAAAAGGGTGATTGTTAAATAACGCTCATGTGTCAGGAGAACAACTCAAGTGCACTATGTGGAGGAAAAGCATTGGGCAGGTAGAAGGATAGGGCATAGGAAAATGGGGAAGGACACAGCTGTAAATTAACATGAAGAAAGGAAGCTGAAATTTCTTTCAGCTTGTCCTGAACACAGCTCTCTGTTTTCTTGTTGTTGCTTTTACCGACAGGGAAGTCAGCCTTTTAAATCTCTCTCCGCTGTGCAGGTGGCAGTGTAAGTAGCATAAAGCAGAACTTGTCAAGTCCAGGAATCTGGCTTGTGGAGAGCAAATCCCAGAAAGAGGGAAGGGAAAAAACAAAACAAAACAAAAACGAAAACCTCTCAACCCCCCAAAAAAACCAAAAACACGATACCTAAACCAGACTTCCACTTCTGGGATCAGATCAAAACAACAAAAAGCCCAGAAAGATTAAACTAAGCTCAACTTAAATTAGTTTATTGTGTTGCATGTTTCTCGAGGCAAAAAGAGTTTACTTTGGAATTAAAGCACACCCAGAGAACACAGCCCTGACTGGACACTCGGCGCTAATGGCTTGCAGAGGAGTTCGGGGAAGTTGACTCTAAAAAACAGATGGGTGTCGAGAGGCACCGTTGAGGTCTCTGCATTCCTCTCCTCCTATCGACATGGGGTTGTTAGGCTGAGATGGTCAGAAACTATGCAGCTGTTTGATTCCTCTGCCTGAGCAGCTCTGCACACCCCGTAGGGCCCTACAGACTGCGTCAGGCAGCCCCTGCCAGGGACCATCCTGCTGCAAACACGGAGAGGGGTGGAGGAGAAGGAGGGCACTTCAGGGGTGGAGATAAACTGTCCATGAAGGGCTCTGGGTGGCTCTTTAGAAGGGTATCTGCCTGCATTGTTTGTTGTGGCTGTGGGGCTGCTCTGTGAGAATTCCCCCGAATTTCTCTCGTAGCATCGGTTTTGTAACATCTTGGCAGGCAGGATCCTGGCCACAAGTAATTAGTGGAGAGGTGGCATGACATTGAAAAATGAATTCTGAAAATATTTGCTTTTTTAACTTTCAGTGGGAGCTTTGGTGTCGTGTTTGGGAATAGCTGCTGTTTTATACCAGCTGGGTTGAAGTTTTTGGGCCTTTCTGGTTCATTCCTCTTTCGAGGTGAGAGAAGGGCATTTCTTTATGCTGGGGGTGCCCCCACAAGTCCTTAGTGAACAGGGAAATCATGGGATGCCATGACAGGAGAGCATCGCTGTGAACTCCCTGTGCACTGGTCCCCCAGGGAGGCTGATCTGACACAATGGGGGCTCATGAACCTCCAATAAGTTCACGTAAAATGATGCTTCCAGGTGGGAGTAAAGCCAACAGTAAAACATTTGGAAGCTGCTGCCCCAGTGACCCTCTTATACAGTAGTAGACACTGCAACCTTCTCTGTTACTCCGAGGACTGGCAAAGGAATGGAGATATTGCCAGTCTCAGGTTTCTGTTTTATTTATTTATTTGTAAGACTGCAGCCTTGGCAATAGGAAAATGCCAATGGCTATTTGTGCAGGAGCTGTTAAGTTCCCTTCCACAGCATCTCTGGGCTGTCTGCCCTGAGAAGGGCATTTCTTTCAAGGTCATTTCCTGAGGACCAAGGATTGCTGTTTTAGATGAGGACTGAGTCTCTCCTCTCCTCCAAGGCAGTGCACTGAGACCTTTCCAGTCTGCCTGACTGGGAGGGCTGGGGTGTGAACAAAAGGACACTATGGAGAGCTGGCTGAGATGAAGAACCAGCTGCTCTTTCACACTGTTCTACCCCAAGCTCCTCCTTTACCCCCTGGTATCCCCCAGGCCAGAGCTGTGGTCCCTTTGGAGAAGGCACAGGTAGGATTACAGGGCTCTCTGGGAGCAATTAAGAGGCAGCCACGAGGCCTCTGACACCCTTCCCAGCTGCCTGCAGCAGCAAAGCTCCTCACTGCTCCAGCTCCTCCAGGTCTGGGGAGTGCCTGGGCAGAAGGCTGTGCTGGCTGGCAGGTGGAAGGAAGGTAAGGAGCAGAGGGTGAGTGGTGGGTTGCTTGGAGGTGAGTTGCTGAGAAAAACAGCAGTTAAGAGTCCAAGGACAAGGTGTCAGAGCGGTGTGATGCTTGAGGAAAGGACAGCCTGGTTTTCCTTAGTTTATTTTCACATCTGAACTTTTGGTTAAGGAGTCCAGTCAGTCCAATTTGTTCCAGCATAAAGAAAATACACCGAATTTAATTGATGACTGGCAGTGGGAGGTTGTATTTTTGGACTGGGGTTGTGCACTGAGGGAACCTATTCATTAGTTTTCCTAATATTCTGGATATTAGTTGCTGCTGCTGCTGCTTTATGATTCTGGTTTCGTGTGAGCAGTGTTTATGTGAGTGCTCTGCTTTGATGGCATTGGATGTATTCCCCAGGAGCAACCCCTGAGGAACGGTGAAACAAGGTGGAACAAGCACATGATAAACAGAACCACCTGACTCTGCTATGGCCTCACATGCCCTCACCTCTCCTTGCAGTCAGATGAGGTGTGATGTGGGGTTTCCCTTGCTCTAAATCTTTGTGCCTTTATACAGAGTTTGAGGTAAGAGGGGGGAAACTACTCGGTTGGGTTTGTTTGTGTGGTTTGTTTTTTTTTCTAAAGGTCTCTCTTGAAATAACACCTAAGAGTCAATAGAGCTGGTAGTAACTACAGTAAGGATTATTAATCCCACTTTTGCAGAGGAGTGGTGACTGTTAAGGATGGATTCTGGCTAGATCCTCTCTAAAATACAGTTGGGATAATCAGAAATTAAAATTCTAACCAGTGGTTTACAGGTTTGGTGTTTTCTCCCGGCTTGTTCTCCTCGCTGGGGACTTGGCCACAGGAAGGGCTGTTTTTTATGACCTTTCTATCCAATCTCAGTGAAAACAGGAAATCCTTGGGAATCACAAAAAATCCATCCAAATCTCATTTATTAAATGAGAACCAAGATAGTGAGGAATCAAATTGCTGCTTCTTCCCAATATCACATTATTGCTGGAGTGGTGATCCCTGAAATTAGCCAGAAGTTGATAGAAACTGGTGGACTTGAAGATGGAAATGATCTTTAGCAGGACTCCAGGGAGCAAGGGCTGAAACGTTTCTTTCTCCTTTATGTATCTGTTTGCTGTGCATTCGAACTATTTCAATGTGTCATAGTGTGGCACCAGGTTTTTTTTTTATTTTATTTTATTTTAAATTCCTCATTGATTTGAGGGAGGATTTCTGTTTGGAAATCTCTGGTTCAGGGTGGCTTGTGAGGAACAGAGAAGGAAAGCCCATTTTGTGTTTGTGTAACATTTGCTAGAATTGGTTAAACAGACACACATCAAAATAAATGCTGTAACCTTTCAATAATGTTTAGTCTCCCTGAGAATGAACATACTGTAAGTATGTGTGTTAAGCACACACCATTAATAGTCTCTGTGACATTTGGGCTGGCTCCACACGGGAGATGAAGGGCATGCACTGAAAATGGTATCAAAAGGGAAAAATAATCACCTCAAGTCACAGAAATAAAATTTACCAGAAGTTGCAGGAATAAGAATAGGTTATTTGGGTTCCCTTGATTGAATTTGATCTCTGTGATGTCGCCATTAGAGGACACGACTTAGGTCCTTCCATAGCCCAGGTTTCTCTTCTGAAGTTGTGACAGGAATGGGTCCAGAAATTCCTGGAGAAGCATCACTGGTGATGGATAATTTTGGTGTAAGTTACTACCATTACTTAAAGGCACTTATTTGTTTATTTATTTTAATTCTGGCTCTCTCTGTTGGTCTTTTCTGCTCCTCTTTGGAATTATATAACTGTGATCATTAATACCTGAGGGAAAATTCCCACTCCGGTGGACTTTGTCCCCAGCTGGTTCCCCATATCAGGGCAACCCAATGGTCTGACAGTGGAAGGAATCTTCTGCTTCTGGAAGCATGTGAATGACCTAGCCTGCCCTAAAATGAACAACAGCAGGGAGGTGAGGCTGGCCTGGGACCCAGTTAGGGTATTCCATAAAAGAAGAACAATTCTGATGGAAAATAAAATAAAGTCAGTGAAGGTTCTGTTAACATGGAAGGCCGTGAATACAGTCTTGAAGTAGCATAAACAGGATTTTTTGTTGTGCTTGTTTTTCTTTTAAGAATCATGCTTTGCCAGCTCACTGTCCTCTGCAAAACATCCCCTGCCCTGATGGTTTTGGTTTTTTATGAACTCAGTGGCACTATTTTCCACTAAGACTGAAGCTGAAGCAGACTGTGACTTAGCTGAAAGTCTGAGCTGCATCAAGTTCTGCTTAGGCTCCAGAAACCTTGCTTATCCCCTTGTTATCTTTCCTTGTCTCCCTTTATCTCTCAGTGATAAGAATGGTTATTATTCCTGGACCACTGAGCTAAGAATATTTCAATTGTTTATTGGCATATAGAGGCTGATGTGATTTTTGTGGTGGATCATATCATCCTACAATAAACAGATCAAGTGAGATGGAATGCCTCAACCTGGTGGCTCACTGCTGAGTTTTGACAGAACAAGAGCTCCATGGGATTTTCTGGAGGGCCCTGAGTTACCCCAGACCTGGCCACAGCTGCCTTTTAGGGTTTTGGACAGTTTCAAGAGTCACTATGGGTGGCTGCAGAGCATGAAGGTTTCTCCTTAGAGTGGACATCCACTCAGATTAAAGAAAAACTGTTCTTCCTGTGGTGCATTGCCCAGCCCTGGGGTGTAGTTTGGGTGAACGCAGTTGTAATCAGTTTATGTAACTCCACCACATCAACTATGTACCTCTTGCATCAGCCACAAGGTTTGACTTGACGTTTTTTTTCTGTGGCTCTTCACAGTAAGCTGAGCTGACAGAGAGGTGCTGCGGGTGAAATCTTAGGGCCTCCTCGGTGATAGGAGGGCTGGGGAGTCCAATGCAGATCTATTAATTTTGTATCACCTCTGCATCAGCCGCTGCCTTGGGGAATGTTCCAGGGTGGACTGGAACAGGCTGAGATGGGAGCAAACCGGGGCATGGCTCAGACAGACCTCATTTGGCTGTGGCTCTGCCGACAGACAAAACTGGTTTTCTGAAAGATTTTATCGTTGGTGTGACTCAGCACCATTAAACTTGAAAGCAGTGGCCAAATTGGTGATCAGAAAGAACTTGAGGACCATCACTCAAAGTGTGATGGTCTGTAATAAGTCAGAGTGGCATCCAGATGACTCATGTTCTTGCAAGTTTTCAAGCTGTTTTTCAAACTCAGAAGGGGTTTGGATAAGCTTCTGAACTGGACCCAACCTTCCAATGGTTTGAGGTTCACCTATTACTATTTTCTGCCTAACTTAGGCAAAGGCTTAAATTTAGAAAAAAAAAAAAAAAAAAGGAGAACTTAGTGTGTAAACATTAAGCACTTTGTTTAAATATTAAGCATTAAATGCTACATGTTGTTTTTTTCATTTGAGCATGGAAATACGTAACTTAATTTGCAGAGGTGTGGAAGCCAAATCAATTTTGGGACTGGAGTGAGCTCAGCTCATTGCTCTCATGATGTGTGTGTTCTTTAGAGCTATAACCAAAATGTTTGCAATTTCACTCTGTGCCTTGGAATAGTCAATATTTGGGATAAAAGAGAAATTATTTGCAATTGTAATGTTCCAGTGGTAGGAAATGAAACTGATGTTGTCTGAGTGCATTTGAATAAGCATCTAAGAGGAAAAAACCCCAATTCTGTAAAGGCTTTTGTGAGTAAACAAAGCTTTGCATCCTGGCAGTAGCTGCATGAAACAGCAATCACAAGGTATATATAAAGAAGGTACAAATACCTTTACAAGACTGGGGCTGCAGATATTCTCCCTCTGAAAGCCAAACCAGCATCAAATGAAAGTATAGAATTTGCCACTGCGATGTTTGTTTGGGGGAAATTCTGGAAAACAAGGGACTGTTGCGTAAAACTTTTCTCCTTGTTGAGGCTTGTGGTTTATCCTCCTCCCTCCTCCAACAATTACAGTTTCTCAAGAGCAACCTAAGAATTGTTGAGTAAAAGGTCAATTATCTAGTATGGTTCTCCCTAGGATTGCTTTTCACTCTGGCTGTCACAAGGATTTGATGCCGGAAACTGCCCCAATTTATTACAGAAATGAGCTTGCTAACCCCGAGCTTGAATGTGGGTGCTTGGAGGCACTTGGCTGGGGAGAGGAAAGGCCCTGTCCTCTGTGAAGAAGCAATAGCCTGTTTTGTTTGTTCCCTCCTTGCTTGCCATGTTGGTATCCAAAGAGCAAAAACGTTGCCACAAATGAAAACAGGAATGACAGCCCAATGAAAAACCCTCCTCGTTTAGTTAAAATAGAGTCCAGATCTATCCACTTTTGGAGGTGCTGCTTTCTTAAGCCCTTTGCTGCACGCTCTGCGTGGATCCAACCTAAACCATTGCATGATTGAGCAGGATTTGCCAAAGCACCTTCCAGTGCCGCCAGCAGGAGAAAATGTAAAGAACTCAAGAGGATTTTTCCAGCTCGATGCATTTTCCAGAGGTGCCTTTTCCACCTTCCACCCCTAACCAAGTCCTTTCCCACAAGCTGTCATGCCTCCTGCAGGATGATAATTGCTCCTGTGAGTGTATCTGTCTTTCAGTATGTGGGAATGCCCAGGAATGAGAGCTGAATGGAGAGTGAAGGTGTGAGCCAGGGACTTGGACAGCTTTTAGCAGCACATATCGTTAGATTTCCTGTAACCAGTTTGCGATTCAAACCCTTCTTCAGTTGTTGGGTGTCCGAACATTGTTGCCAGCAGATGATTGTCCAGGCATCCAGGTGGTTTTGGCTCTGGATGTGTCAGAAGCAAACAAACAATTCCTCTGTCATTTGTCTGGCTGCGGTCGTTGCACTTTTGGGCAGTTTTACCCAAAGACTGTCTTTTTCCATGTCTTTGCCCATTCTCAGCCGCAGATGTTTCTCAAGGTCTGGACTTCAAGGCTGGTTTGAGGCCATGAGTGTTTGCTTGCATGGAGTGAAAGGCACAAAACTGTCACTGCTCAGACCATCAGTGAGCCCCTCAGACTCCCCATGAGCCTCTGAGTGAGCCATGTAAGTCTAAAGTCCCAAAGCTCCCTCAGTGATCAAAAGGAGATGGATAAAACAAAGTTGGGCCCTTGCTTTTTCTGGAGGTTGAATCATTCTAACCTCCTCTCCCTTTATAAAGGAAACCTGAGAAGGTTTAGCTGACAAAAACAGTGTGAGTGCCCACCACCATCACCCATCCAGCAAAGCCTCGCAGCCAGTCTGGTGTTCAAAATATCACTGGAAGGTGCAGGATCCAGAGCCATGGCTGGGAAGGAGCTGTGAGTGCACTGCAGCTGTCTGGACTGTACCTATTATGTGGATAAGCAATCAGCTCCTGTCTCCAGGGCTGTCAATCTGGAACCTTTCACCAGTACTAAATTCGCTTTAGAAAAATAAAATAGAGAGACAGAGAGATTAGTCAGACTTCTAAAATGCTTCAAGAAACTTTAATGTTATTATCTAAGCAGAAAGATATCCAGCAATTCCTCAGCTATTTAACATAATAGGCAGTTGCTGACAAACGACGTTATCGAGCGAAAACTCCTGAGTGAGGAGGAACGATACGATCTTGCTTAAATTGTATTTTAACAAACATGCCTATCTAACAATTAAGCTGGAGCAATTTTACCCTAATAGATGCTTTTGCTGCTTAATATAGAAATTTACATGTTCATTTGTAGCCCCCAGAGATCACACAGCTGCCAGACTCCCAGCTGCCACCACCCCATTCCTCCCCCTCCGACTCGCTCTCAGCTTTGGCTACGAGCACTTGATCTAACGAAGCACTTTTAAAATACAAATCCCACTGTTTTCCTGGCCGTGGAGCTGAGCTCACTGGGCCGTATTTGAAGCAGGCTGCCTGCCAGCCAGACACCCTTACTCACCTAAGCTAATTTTACTCCATCTGATGGCAAAATAGCCGCTTCCCCTCCCTCCTTATCAGAACGCTGTTGCGTTATACGCAGCGACACGACAGCCTGCAAAGGGCAATCCTCCTTCACACACTTGGCCCTTCACCCTGTCCCTCCTCCTGCTGGGCTGTGGTGTAAGGACTGTCCTGCCTGGGGTCAGCTCTGATGCCGTGCTGGGCAATTCCAGGCAGGACGGGCACCAGAAGAGGCCGTGGCTCGTTGGTTGAAACTCTGCCATCCGATTCACGAGGCATTTCCCAGATAAGGAGCTTACAGTGGGAGGTGGCAACAGGCATCTTGGGCGCTGGCAGCGTTTTTCCATTCTCCAGTTACTCCGTAGTTCAGCTTGGGACAGACACGAGCCTGATGTAATACGCTGTGTGCTATTTCAAGGAAACGCAGCCCGTGTCCTTCAGGCCGGCCCTCGGAATGTTTGGGAGATAAGAAATCCCGCTCTGGATGTTTCTTGCAGTCTCAGATGAGGGAAATAGGTAGTGCTTGCTTTTAACTCTGCCGGGGGAATATGGTTGTTTCATCCAAAACCCCAGGAGCGAGGTGCCTGCAGCATTCCATGTGCACACACACTTTGGGCATTTATCTGGGGGGAGGTGGCAGGTGGAAATAAATCCATGGCTAGTGATGGAGAGTTGGTAAGGAAGCTTGGAATCTGTTCCCTGTGGGCTGCAACACCAAAAGCCACACAATGATAAAGGTTCTTGGCTCTTTTTTCCTCTGGTATAAAAAGTGAAAGGCTTTGGTTTACCTTCAGATCTCTTGGTCTGTCATGTGGGTGATGGATCTTCTGGTCCTTTTGCTGGGCACAGCTGGAGACAGGATACTGAGCTGATCTGGGTCATGATGAGGTTCCTCTTAAAAAGGAACCAGCAAAACTATATCCCAAACAGCTTGTCCAGCAAAAAGAAGAGAGCCCAAACTTCTCTCTGAAATGATTTGGCGTGAATAATTCTGTGAGCTACAGACAGAGGGGCACGTTCTCCAGTATGAATCGATTTATGTTTTCTAGGGATTTGGCCTAGAGCTTCTTCCTGACTTACATACCATTGTGGCACTTTTGTAAAGCATTGTCAGAAATAATTCACGGTGCATTATCTCATATTGTGATCAGCTGTCCATACCATAACAAGGGGCGTCCCAAAAAGTTATTTCCTCCCCCTCGGCCTTGCTGAGTGATAACCAGAGGTGCCTGCGAGGGCTGGGAGGACAGGGAATTTATTCCATTTGTTTTTCCATTTGAAACAAAAACACTTTTACTTGACTGTAATCAAGGAGGGAGGTGACACCACTGCACTTGGCAAACAAACTTATTATAAGTGCACTTGCTGGAAACAATTTATAGAAAAATAGACTGAGTGTATTGATAGCAGAGCACAATCTGACTGGTGCTTCCTGCATGGAAAAGGGAAGGAGCATCCTCCCTAGATCTAGAGTTGACCTCTCCTCTGCAAGGTGACAGATGCCTTTGTTTATAAATAGGCCCAGCTAGAATCAGGATGATGGAGATACACAATGAATTTGGCAAATTTCTCCCTTCCCGGAGGAAAAAAATGAAATAACTTCTGACATAATTTGTGGAGGTCAAGAAGTTACCACTGGAAGACAAAATCCCTGGGTTGCTCCAAGGACAGGCAAGACACCACGTTGTCATATTTTCAGTGAACACCTTTTCCTCAGTCTCCTGCAAGCTTTCCAGAGAGGAACCAAAATGCCCTTGCAGAGAATGATCCCAACTTGTGCTGCAAATGATAGAATGGCCTGGGTTGGACGGGACATTAAAGATAATCTCATTCCAACCTCGCTGCCATGGGCAGGGACACCTTGAACTGTGGAGATCAGGAGTAGAAAATTAACTCAGAAAGCACCTTGAAACAACAATTTAGCCAAATATGGAGGTGTTACTGCAGACAGTAGTGACTGCAGGATTGAGGAGGATGTCTCTGGAAAGCATCTTCCAAACCACACCCAGAGAGGGAAAGCAGAGCCTCAGATAACAGGAGGCTTGGAAATACTTTCCTCTTCCCAGCTTGTGTCCAGAAACTCCTGGAAAGAGGCTCTTGCAAACTTTGAAAAGATTTCAGCCTGCAGGAGAGTTCTGCTGGCATTTGTTGCAATGGCTCCTCTTGTCACTGCCACCTCCTGATGTGTCTTCCCCTCAAGACAGGGAGGGCATCAGGTTAGACAAAAATGTCTGTGTAGCTCAAAATAGAGCATCAAATGTAGGTGTTCAGTGCTATAAATCTAAATGGAAGTGAACTTGGTCTCAAAAATTCATATGGATTATAAAACTGAATGCCATTACTGTGAAAAGTTGGAACTAAAATACTAGGACTCCTTCAATAGCTTTTGTTTTCCCTTTGTTTTCATCTCTTTTGGCCAAAGCTATTAGTTTAATATTGTACCACTTCGAGAGAAATTGTGAACGGTCCAGAATTTCACTTACAGCTTAAAAAAACCCAACAAAACCCAACATAAAACTTCAAACCTACCTTAAAACAAATGCCCTCAGGTGTAGCTTCTTCTGAGCCTAGGCCAGGTGCAGGATAACAGGGAAGGTTGTGATTTCCTAGTGCTGCCAATATAAAACCGTGACTTCTTTGCAGTTACTCACGCAGGCTGAAATTTTTCCTGCTGGTTCATCTCCTTTAAACACTTGAGCCAAAGTAGTCTTCTCTTTCCAGGAACAAATTGGGAGGAAATTATTTTGTATTACCCATTAAAAAAACCCAAACAAACTCCCAGCTGTTCAAATGTGAAACTCTCAAACATCCACACAAAAAAAATACTTGACATTTGTTAATAGGATGTGGGGCCTCGCTCCTCTGATGTGCATTTTTCTCATCCGAAATTTGCAGCTAATTCTCCCAACTGTGTGCATGGCTTCGGAGATGAATTATCACGTGCTCCTGAATTATCATGGCAGAGGAAGAGCCTGCTGTCCACGTTCCTGTGCCAAAACCAGTTTCATTTGCTCTCCAGCCCAGTTCATTCCTGGGATCTGTGTGTGGAATGGGGAGCATGTGACAACAGAGCATGTGGTTGTGGCGTTGGGGACGTTGTCGTAGTGTGTGTGCACATCCTGATTGCACTGCCAAGCGTAATTCAGGGATTTCCTAATCACTGAAATCTTGACTCTGCAACCTTTCTGAATTTTCTCCCATCTGTGGTGGTGTAATTCGTGCCTGGAGTTGCAACAGATGGCCGAGGGTTTAAACCGTGATGCGGCAAAAACCTGAAATAGTAAAAAAATTGAGAGTCTTGGGGACTGTGACATTATAGACTGTGTGAAGTGTCAGCCTCTGATCTGAATGTACATATGGCATTACCTGGCTATAAAAATGCAAATTCCTAATCAATATTATAAAAATCTCTGTTTATATGTTTTGATAGCTCACAGTGCACTACTTTCTCTGGGGTAGTAGCTATTCCTCGCTGCAATAACTCCTGCAGCTCTGCCACGTGGATCATCATCATCTTTAACCTGCACTGAGCTGAGGCAGAGCACAGGAGGAATGTCTAACCCTGTCTTTCTTGCAGGCTGCCAGTTAAGGATAGGGGATAAAAGCTTGGGAGAAAGGAAATTTAACTTTTCCCCCAAAATCTTTGGCTTAATTTACACTGTGAATTTACACAGTGGTTTAGAGGAGATTCACATTACCATTGCAGAAACGTTCAGTTTCTAAAGATCTCTACAATTCCTGGCTTCACAGCACTGGGAATGTCAAAACATCATGTCAGAGGCTGTTTTGATGATGTCACAGTTCAACCAGGTGCAAGATGGGAATCTTAGTAAAGGTGTCCTGCCCTCCTTTAAGTTTTGAAGGGTTGTGGAAAGCCTAGAGCAGAGGCAGCAAAACATCTGAATTTAAGGGACAGTCCTTCAAACAAACCTCTCAACTTTTGTGTGGTTGTAAGTGATCTAAGGACAACACCAGAATGCTGTAGTATTATCCTCTGGACCCTTAATATTGCTGTTATTTGGGGATTTGGTGGTGTAGTGGCAGATTTTTTGATTGCTTTGTCTCCAAAGGAACATAACCTCAGAAAAGTGTCAAGTCTGTGCTGCTACAGATTTTATCTTGTCTTTGTCTTGTATGAAAGTTTTGAGAATCGTCACATAGAGGTGAGAGGTGAAGGATCTGGAACATAAGTCCTACAAGGAGAGGCTGAGGGTACTGGGGTTGTTCAATCTGGAGAAAAGGAGGCTCAGGGGAGACTTTATTGCCCTCTACAACTACCTGAGAGAAGGTTGTGGTGAGGTGGGGTCAGTCTCTTCTCCCAGGCAACTAATGACAGCACAAGAGGAAATGGCCTCAAGTTGCACCAGGGGAGGTTCAGGGAAAATGTCCTCACTGAAAGAGTGGTTAAGCACTGGAACAGGGTCTCCAGGGAAGTGCTGGAGTCACCATCCCTGGAAGTGTTCAAAAAATGAGTGCATGTGGCACTTTGCAGTAAGGTTCAGTGGGCATGGTGGTGTTCAGACAAAGGCTGGGCTCTGATCTCGGAGGTCTTTTCCAGCCTTAATGGTTCTATGATTCCAAGAGGAACTTGGGGCTGACATTACCCACCTTCTGGTACAGGGTGTATCTGCAGAACGTGCCACAGCTGCAGAGTATAATGCTATAAAGCTAACATTGTGATTTTCAGGAAGTTTTGTTCAGTTAATAGAATCACTTGAATTTATAATCAAAGCTGCCTGTGACGTCTTTTTAATCTAGTAATGGTATAACTCTATAACAGTCTATTTGGAACGTCAGCATTAGGAAAGAATGAGCTGGACAGCCAGAAAATGTGCTCATCCATAATGCAGTTATTAGGACTTCTAAATGATTAGTTCAAAAAGAGGAAGAGTGAGTTGCTGACTACATGTTCAAAGTTTTTTCCCCACCTTGGGATCAATTCTCATCCCTAGTAGAGGTGTGGAAGAAGGAAAGCCAAGGCAGTGACACAGCTCCTGCCTTTAGCCCTTTCTAGAAAAACATCCTGTTTACGTCAAATATCCTTCACATCAATCCCTTCGTTGGCCACAGCCCAGAAAACCTCCTGCTGATGGCACAGTCTTGTGCACAGCAGTCATAGAAGCTGGTGACACCCACTCACAAGGTGTGGCTCTGACTCATTCTTCGTGTTTGTGCCTCTTCCTCCTGCGCATCCACCCCAAAACACCTCCATGAGGACTCCCCCACGGTGCCTTTGGCCACTTGGTCCTGCAGCCAAGCCTGGGGCCCTCTCCAGTGTTGCTGTCTGTGCCTGAAGCTGCTCCTCTGCTTTTTTCCTTTTCAGTTTCTTGCATCCCTTCTGGAGGCCTTGAGATCCCCTCCGTGACGTCTGGCCAAAAAGCTACATCCATGCCACTCTGATGTGTCCCTCTCAGCAGGAGATACCCTGAGAGGAGCTCAGTTGGCTGGATTTTGGTGCTAATAATGCCTGGGTAGGTGATTCACTTAAAAGTTAGACCTGAAGATCCCTGAGGTTCCCTCCCAGCTCAGAATGTTCTGTGATCTAGATGTGTGACTGGACACCTCCATGGTGCAGGACAAGGTGAGAGGTTGGGAATGTTGCATCTACTCCCTGTTTTGTCCAAGGACTCATAACTTAAGTGCTGGATTCATCAGGAGCTGCCCTGAAGGCTCTGTTTTTCCTTCCCCTGTCACCTTTGTGCACTGCTCTGAAATCTGAGGACACGGTGCTTCTAAGGCGTTGATTTTTTTAACCAGTTAAGAAGCACAGGAGGAAATCAGTAATGGTAGACTGTTGAGAATATTTCTGAGCCATGTTTTATTCCTTAGTCAACTATAATGGGACTGCAGGAGGTTTTATGATAAGCTGTAAAAACTCACTGCTGAGTGTGGTAGTTTAATGGTCATAGGGACTTTTAAAAAAGAAGATAGTTTATTTTTATGTAGGATCCCTTAAAAAAAAATAAAAGGAAAAAGGAAAAAAAGTCAGGAAAAAGTTTACAGGAGAATGGTAAAATGCTTTCAGGAGCTGGATGTTGTTTTGGAGGGAGAAAGGGCAAAGTGGTATGTAAAGAAGGACAGGTGCCATTTACAAGTGGGAAGGATGAGGGGAGAGAATGGAAAGTGAGAGTAATGGGAGAAGGAAAAGGGACGTGGAGGAGTTGGACAATAGAAGAGCTGAAGGATGCAATTATGGAACGGGAAAGAAGAGGGAGGTGAATGTTACCTTTGGGGCTAGATATGGAAGAACAGGTTTTGGCAGGAGTGGAAAGGATGGGTTTAGCAGGAGGTGGCTGCTGGGAGAGGGAAGAGAGAGGAGGGACAGGGGCTGTGAGAGAAGGGCTGGTGGCTGGGAGAGATGTTTGACTGAATTTTGGTGGGTTTCTGTGCTTCTGGAAGTGATGGTTGTACCCTGGTACATGATTTGTACAAATTTAAGGATATACAATTACAATATTAAGTTTACTGGTTGTTCCACTAGTTTTTGCACCATGAATGCTCTTTCCAAAGATGGGCTCTGCATGGGATTTGCATAGAAAAAAAGATTGCTAAGCAGAAACAGCCTCAGGAAGACCAAGCATGCAGACTCCTCTCTCAGTAATAAGTATACCCAAAGTTAGCACCGTCAAAGATAGTCCTTTGTGGTTTTAATCCTAAGTGATTATATGGCTTCTGCGAAGTGCCTTGTGATGACAAACCTCAAAGAAAGGCAAGAGTTCATTTGAGCAAACAGATTTACTTGTATACAGAATAAGCTGAGAAAGTGGCTCCTGTAATCCCTTTGAGCACTTGGGCCACAAATATCCAGACACAAAGACTTGGCATGTGGCAGGATTAGAAGTAGCTCCACAATGGCACCTCCTGCTCTTCTTATTGAAGAATGAATTTTTTTCTTCTTTGTGAGGGTGGGGAGGCCCTGACACAGGTTGCCCAGAGAAGCTCTGGCTGCCCCATCCCTGGGAGTGTCCAAGGCCAGGTTGGATGGGGCTTGGAGCAACCTGGGGTGGAGAAAGTTGTCCCTGCCCATGGCAGGGGGTTGGAACAAGATGAGTTTTAACTTCCCTTCCAACCCAGACCGTTTGAGGATTCTGTGAATCTCCCAAAATAATTTTAAAGTCAGGATCCAACAACCAATCTGAAGTCCAGCACCAGAGTATTTCAGTTGCAATCTCTTGTTAGAAGTCAGTGTTAAGCCCTGATAATGTTATCCCTTGTCTCAGAGACCCCACAGGTCTTTAAACAATGTTAAGAATAGGGAGATCTGGAGCCACTGGCAAATTGAGACAAGAAATCATTTCCCTTCCCCTGAAGAATGCAAATGAATGAATTTTATGCAGATTTTATGGACTTGGCTTAAAAAAACAACACAAGCCCCTCAACCAACCAAACAAATCCCTAAACAAACCCCAGGATGTCTCATGAGGGGAGAAGGAAATAGTGAGAGAAAATACCAAAGAGCCTGAAGGCCAAAGAGCTTTTCTTCCTCACTCTGAAGAAGAGCAGTGTGGGTTTAATGGTCTCAGGAGGAGGGATAAGGAAGCTACAAGCAACAGAAGTAATTATAGTAAACTGTTGTGGTTTAACCCCAGCCCTACTCAGCCACTCACTAATTATACTGGGATTGGGGGGGGGGGGGGGGGCGGGATTGGAAAAGTAAAAGTGACAGAACTCATGGGTTGAGATAGAGACGGTTTAATAGGTAAAGGAAAAGCTGTGCAGACAAGCAAAGCAACCCAAGGAATTAATTCCCCCTTTCCTATCACAGGCAGGTGCTCAGCCATCCCCAGGAGAGCAGGGCTCCATCGTGTATGACAGTGAAGACAAATGCCTTCACTCTGAATGTCCCCCCCCCTTCCTCCTTCTTCCTAGCTTTATATGCTGACCATGAAGCCATATGGTGTGGGACATCCCTGGGGTCAGTTGGGATCAGCTGTCCCAGCTGTGTCCCCCCAACTCTGGTGGGGCAAGAGGCAGAAAAGACCACGACTCTTGTAACTGCTGCTCTGAGACAACAAAAAACGTTATCCCTGAGTGACTGACACTGTTTCCAGCACAAATCCAAAACACAGCCCCATGCCAGCTACCATGAAGAAAATTAGCTGTACCCCAGCCCAAAGCAGCACAACTGTGCAGAAAATCAGCTGTTCTGAGCGGGGTTTTGTCCAGACCATTTGTCACTGAATGTGCTTCTCGTTTCCTTCGGGTCATCCCAAGCAGAGTTTCCTACAGAGTGAAACCAGTGACATCCCAAAGGTGCCATAGGATGTCACAGGCTCCCTCCTGACTCTCTGCCTCCAGGGAGGCAGGGACGTGCCAGCAGGAGCCAGGGGTGCTCTCCGTGCGAGCCTTGGTGTCGAGCTGTGCCCCAGCCGTGGAAATGCCACTGTGGATTTCCATTCAGTGCCTTTTTGCCTGAAATGAACCACTGGGAAAAAAAGTAAGAAGGAAGAAAATATCCAGGAGAGCAGTCCTGTATTCCTCTGACCCGCTTCCCACCCGGAATGTGCGTGCTGCCTACCGTAGACATTAGGGCTGTCTGTAAAAGCTTATTGTCAAATCAATTCCACTCTCGCTGAGACTGGAGAGACCAGCAGTGCACCTTGGAAGGCTTCAAGCCTTGCCCCTCCCTGATGATTTGCAAAGTTTAATTTCTGTAATGGGCTCCGGTGACAGAGGCATTCGCTGTTTTTCCAACAGGAATCGCTGAATGTATGAATGAGTCATTCTGGAGGCGGGAGATATAATGGCAGCCTTCGATATCCTGATCTGAGGGTGGGGAGGTTGCGTGGGAGGGGAGGAATGGGGTACACTTTAAGTTGAATTATCCACCTTGCTTCCCCCTCACTGGGCAGCCCCTCCTTCTCTCAAAGTCCCTTTCTGGCCCAGGATCAGGATAATGCTGAAAGAAGGAAAGGGAAGGCTGAGGGACCTCCTGTGGGAGATGAAGTTTATAATATATGCATTTGCCTGGAAATGCCATAAGAAATTAATATTACAGAAACAGTGGGACTGCATTAATATTTTAATATTAAATGAATATTTAATTTGAAAGCTTTGATTTGAAAGTGAATGAGACAGCCATGACATGAACAGTTGTGCTGTTCCTGTTAAGAAATGTTAATGATTTATTGACAATGTCGGTAGCAATAACTTTACACTGTTTCAGTTACATAATGCCTTTGAAATATTGGTAAAGTGATTACTGAGAACAAAAAGCAGACTGGCTTCAGCAGCCCTTTTGGGAAGGGTTTATGTTAGAGGGAAGTTGTATTTCCTCTGGAAAGAGGATCCCACCCTCCCTCTCTCTCCAGCATCAGAATCTCACACCAGTTTTGGGCGTCCCTCTTGCCTGAGGTGCCCCAAGCCAACATGTTGCTCTGGCAGTGGTTCCTGAAGGATGAGGCTGATCCTGCAGGGGCTTCCCACAGTCCCTCCTGCCATGGACCTTGGCATCTTTTATAGCCAAAAATGGCTTGCTCCAGGGCTTCTTAGGGCTTTTCTGGCTGACGATGACTCAGGGGTATCTGTTAACTTTCATGCATTCATTTAGTGATCTTAAACATCAAAAACAGCTTAATCGCTCAAGCAGGTTTATTTTGTACATTTTAAAGGGCTGTTGAAGCTGTACCTGTAGTTTCTGTGAGCTCTCTTAGGGATTTACTCTGGGAACAGAGTGGTGAGGGAACAGGAAAGCAAACAGGTTTGTTGCCTCACAAGCATCCTGAGTTTAATCTTAAATTGCTGCTGAAATGAGAAGTCCTGGGCTGAATGGGGCTCCTGTGAACCTGAAGTAGATGCCTACAGCCTGTTGGCATTGGTTCCAAGGACTCTCTGCCTGCAGTTTTTAAACCCCTTAAAAACTCTTAGAAAAAGCTCTCCTCTGCTGAATAAATAGGGATATGGAATATTTTTGTGACATGGTCTGTTACCCATTAGCTCAGAACAAGGAAAATTCATCTAAAAAATAATTAAAGAGACACTTTGGCATGGTGTCTTGAAAGCTGTACCATGCTGTAGGTTCCCAGTTCCAGAAATGTGTTTCTTCTTAAGGCCAATCTTTGCAGAAAATTAAGAGAAAAATGAAACCTAAATTCACAATGTGACCCAATCTAAACAGACAGAGTGCTTTTTTTTTTTCTTCCCCCCTTTCCCTCTCTTAATTTCATGCTGTTGTTACAATCAACCTTAGCAGAAGTAAGCTGGTGGAATGAGGAAACAAACCCCCAATATAGGATGTGGTTTAAAGTACTGGATCTTGAGCCCACTAATAGTTCTCATTTTTCAATTGCATTTCTCTGATGGCAGTCTTGGTGAATTTAGTGTTGGCAAAAGATTCCAGACATAGAAGGATGGAGGCTTGAAGTTGTATCATAAATGTCAGCACATGTTTTTTGTCTCCAGGTCCCTCTGAATCATGGAATGGCCTGGGTTGGAAGGGAGCTCAAAGACATCTCATTCCAATCTCCCTGCCATGGTCAGGGACACCTTTCAGTATCCCAGGTCGCTCCAAGCCCTGTCCAACCTGGCCTTGGACACTTGCAAGGATGGGGCAGCCACAGCTTCTCTGGGCAACCTGTGCCAGGGCCTCCCCACCCTCACAGGGAAGGATTTTTTCCCAAATATCTAATCTAAACTTACTCTCGGTGTGAAGCCATTTCCCCTTGTCCTGTCACTCCAGGCCCTTGGAAATAGTCTCTCTCCATCTTTCCTGTTGACTCCCTTCAGGAAGGCCACAATTAGATCACCCCAAAGCTTCTCTTCTCCAGGCTGAACAATCCCAATTCTCTCAGCCTTTCTCATATGAGAGGCTCCATCCCTTTAATCATCTTGGTGCCTCCTCTGGACTCGCCCCAACAGCTCCATGCCCTTGCTGTGTTCAGGTGGATTCTAGGTGAGGTTTTGAGGAGTGAAGGCTCTTGATGTTCTCCAACAAATCCTGTCACATGAGGCAATCAAAAGGGATCAGATCAACCCAATAACCTTGTCAGGTACGGCCAAGGTGGGGAGAAGATCAACTCCCACTGCAGCCTGGTACAAACTTTGCATGGAAAGTGCAGATGTCAAATCCTATTTAAATCCCTCACTTCCACTGACATAGCTGGAAAAGCAGCCACCAACACACCTCTACAGCTCTTGATTTTGGCTGGTTTGTCCCAGGCTGTACAATGGGACTCACTGACCCACTCACCTTTAGAAAGTTTCCCGCATTCCCCATGAAGCCATTGCTGTAAATTCCACAGGCAGCTTTTCCTATTAAAAGTTGGCAATACACTGTTTGCCACAAAGCATGCACTGAATTGGAGCACATGACATTTTAAGGGCTGAGATATTGTGAATACTCCTCACAAAATTGATTTCATTTGTCAATAAAAAGCCTCCCTATTTTTCATAGGAACTGCTCAGTAAACTATTCTGACAACATCTCAAGGCTGATCAAATTAAAATCAGTCCAAGCTTTTTTTAGAGATGAACTGATCTGAAAAGGTTTTGGTATCCTAGGAAGTGTCACTAACCTTTCTGGGCAGGTCCTATAGCATTTAATAACAAAGGGTACAGTCTTGTATAAATATTGTGAACTATGGAATTTAATGAGATTTGTATTGCACTACAGAAAGAAATGTACTTTAGAGAATTAATTTTGAAGTCTGTAGGTTTAAATGTTTTCTAAAAATAGTATTGAATATATACAGGGCTTTGTGCTTCTATGTCTATTTAGTTTGGGAGAATGTTTTCATGTATTATTTGGTGCACTTTTCATTTTCCTAGTCCTTTTTTAAAGCATTGGTGGCAAAGGAATGAAAGGAGGCTATTTTTTGCTCCGGGATAAATTTTGATATTTCAATTCCAGTTTTTTTGCCTCCTGAGGAATTTTCTATTTTCTTGAGATTCTTAACCAGGTCATTCACGTACTGATGGGTTTAATTACCTGCCTGAGCAGCATCTCTGAGCTGCCTTTTCAGCAGCCCAGCCCGTGCAGTGTGTCCAATTCTGCTCACAGATGTGCTCGTGCAATAACAAGCAGCTTTAAAAGTGGGATACACGAGATCTCCTCCAATACAAACAAGGTTAGAGTTCTCTCAGATCCGGTTCTCCGCAGCTTTTATAGCTGTCCATATGATGTTTTCTGTTTTCTCTGTGCTCGTGGGCAAACAGGGTTTGACACTCCATGGGGAGCTGTGCTGCATCAGAGGGATCTGCGACGTGTCACTGCAGACCCGGGTATCACCTCAGAGAGCAAAGGGAGTTTTTGGAAAATCCTGTTAAATGCATTAACAATGAGCTGGGGATAAAGTCAAAAACCCTGCTTAGACATTTCAGCTGAGAGTTGCCATACAACTACAGCCAGTGGTGGGTCTTGGCTGGAAGTGTATTTATACATTTAGACAGATAGAGATGGATTTCACTAGTTTAAACTCAGCTTTAGTGCAGACGAAAGCAATAGGGGGTGGCGGGGAAAGCACAGGCTGCCACCACCCTCACATATGGCAGTTGTTTCCTATAATGCTATATTGTATTTATTTCATGCAGTGACATATCACAGAAGGCCACCAATGCCAAATTCTTAGCCAAAAAAAAAACCAACCCAACCTGCAGCTTTTAGTGAGGGCTGTCCTCCAATTTATTTGTGTTTTGTTGTTGGTTTTCTTTTCCCTTCTGCTTTTCATCTGTCTGGCTTCTATTTCCACTCTTTTCTGTTCTTCCCTCCTCCGTTTTGTTTTGTCTTGTTTTGGGTTTTTTTTACCATATTTGAGGAATCTCAGTTTCACTGAGAAGCCCAGAAGGTATGAGTGGAATGTTTGGATTTAATACATCCTTGCCTGAGCTTTTTTGACAAATCAATTAATATCTGTGGGTTCTGGGGGCAGAGCATTGGGAGGGCACAGGAAGACGAGGCACTTGGGGTGCAAGACTGGAATGAGGACGGGGAAGTTTGACAGCATGGCTGGGATCAGGAAGGGAGGACTTAGGAGGGGTTGCTTCAGGTGCAAGGGGATGACAGATAACTTTATGAGATTTTTCAAATTCTGGAGCAAAGCACATGACTGCAAGGACTGGCTACACCTTCCAGGCAATCACCGCACTCTGAGATGCCAGATCCTGCCTTGCTCTGAACTTCAGGCCCCAGGTATGATCCACAGCTTGGCAGAGCTTGGTTCCAACTCCAGGAGAGTTGTTTGAACTGATGGAGCCTCCTGTGCTGGCTCTGGACAGGAGCTGACATTTACAGGGATTGATTTATAGGGAATCTCAAGGACCCAAGCACAGCTGAGGTTCAGATGCCTATTGAGGCTTGGGAGTGTTTGAGTCAAGGACTTGGTGTTGTGAAGACAGGACCAACTGCTCAGCTGAGATGTGCTGCTGAGGGCGGGGACGGCCTGGCTGGGAGGGTTCCCCTCTTGGCTCCACACCTTGCGTTCATGGGACGCTGCAGCTGTGTTTTTCAGATGCCATTCAAATGAAAGCAGAAAGGGGAAATCCCATTTCACTGGGAATAGCTCTCAAAGGCAGAGCAGTTTTTCCTCTGAATTCTCTCCTTTGGCTGCCTTGCTGCAGAATGACACACAGTGCCTTTCTCTTGATCAATTTGTTTCTCGTTTGCTTGATGATCGTCTCCAATAGCAAGACACGACAGGTCTCCTTTATTAATCCTGTTAGTTCTGGCTTTGGAGCAGAAATTTAGTTTAGGAAAAACATTTGGGTATGTTAAACTTTCTTGAAGATGATGCCTGTGAATACCAAAACTTGGCCTGATGTATTTGAATTTTCTAGATTATTCCTTGGCCTTGTATTTCCGTCTGTCTGTCTGAGTCCTCCTCCTTGTCTTTCCCTGTGTATGTGCCAGCACCAAATTTTCCTTCTGGCCTTCAGAGCAGCTCGTGTGGCTCTTCTCACACAGCACCACGGTGTGCTGACTGTGCTTTGGGGGAGCTGAGACAGCAGCTGATCCCCCACGTCCATCCCCCACCTCCTGGACCCGCCTCTCCTCCAGTGGCTGATGCCACCCTGCCCGAGGGAACCCACCACGGTGGGGGGGAACTGGAGAGCCCACCCTGCCACTCCTCCTGTGTTCCTCCTCCAGGACTGCTAATACTGACCTCGCTCTCTTTCATGTTTTTGAAGTGATGTATGGTTAGAAAAGATGTCAGAGCAGAGCACTGGAAGAGTGATGACCTCCCATGTATCTTCTGAACAGGTACCCAGCCAGCAGAGGCCCCATATGCCTTCCCAAGGCAGCCCTCCTCCTCCCTCCACACCCCAAGCAAGCTATTTATCTTGTGGGGAAAACATCAGTCGGTCTAAGAGGATAGTTTAGGCTCCAGAGCTCACCCAGTCCTTGACCTCTGGGCCGAGACTTGCTGTGGGGTGGCGACTAATTAACAGCAACTGCGGTGTTGTGGGTTGTGTTATGGATACATGGGCAGAACATCTGCTAATGTACCATATGTTTACAAAGGCAGGGGACCCCTGTGGAATAAGCAAAACTACTTTTTCTCAGTTGTAGGGTTGAGTGTCTGGTGCTTTCTGATGAGTCTTTGGTTTAGTGAAATAGTAATTTTTTTTTTCTCCCACGTCTGCCTCGTGGTTTGGTCTTGACTGTTGTGGAAGCCTGAGATCCTCCTGTGCATTCCTGAAATGGATTTGAGGTGACCCCAGCAGGTGTCAGGGTGGGCTTGTGGGTCCTGGCATGGGTGTGGGTCTCTTAAGTTACAGAGAGCAGCAAAACACATTGACAATGCTCGGGGATGAATAAAGCAGTGCCCCTGTGCAGTCCCCCTCCTGCAGCCGTAAACCAGCCCCCAGTATTTGCAAATCCCCAGGAGATGGAAATCCCCGGAGATGGAAATCACCAGGAGCTTTTCCCTTCTCGGTCAGTTGACTGCTCCTCTTGTTTTCTGTTCCTTCCCAACCAGCTCCTGTTCTCTTCTTCCCTCAGCATTTGACCCACCCCCAGAAATACTGGAGTGTGCAAAACCTTTGGATGAGACTTGAGATTTGAGAACCACATGACACATGTTGCATTTTGGAAAATCAGGGAGTATCCTCATGCACTCCCTGGGGTTTCCCTGTTTTTTCAAGAGCAACATTTGGTATCCTCCTCATGGCCCCTCTGGAATTCCTTGTGGGGCAAACAGTGCAGAAAGGATAAAATCAGTGTCCTGAAGTTCTGGGTTTTGCCATCCTGGCTTCATATGAGGGTCTTAAATCTCTGGGTGAATAGACTTTTAAAACAGACACTATTTTAGGCTCCTATAACGAGATGGAGGGAATGAGGCAAAGAGTTTTTTGTGTCCTTGTTGGGATTTTAAACCCGTGTGGGAGGGGCAGGTGGCTCCAAGCAGAACTTTTGATAGAGGGGCAATGCCAGGAGGGCCTGGGGAGGGTGCTGGGAGCTCACTCCTGCCAAGGGCACACAGGGATGCCCTGTGGCCACCTCAGTGGTGTGGGGCTGGCTGGGCATGGTGCCCTGGGCACTGGCTGAGAGCCAGGAGGCCCTTCCTCCTACCGGTATCTTTTGCTTTAGGCTGTGATTTTGCTGCCCCCATCAGTCTGCTGATTTTTGAACCTGCCTCCCCTGCCTGCCTGGTGCTCTGCCTCATGGGGATGTGGCCCTGGAGAAGTGGGAGGTGAAGGGCCATGGGACCCACTGGGGCTGTTCACATAATCCTGGTGCGTCCTCCTGTGTCTTGGGTCGCAGGGACGTGGCCTTGGAGTGGCACCACATAGGTGAGGTCTGGTTGTTCTGCTCTTCATGCCTGAGCCAAGGTTTCAGCCAAGGCAGGATTTCACTGCCAGGATTTCACCTGGACAGTCCATCCCAAACACCCAGAGTGCAGACCCACTAAATTAAGCAGCATTTCCATGGTTTAATTGAAGAATGTGCCCCATTTCTTACATCATCTGCTGTGTCTTATATTGCTCTCCCCATAGCATTGTAGGACAGAGATTGTTGCCCCACCCCCAAGAATGTATTTCAATAATGTGGTGAAAAAAATACAAAGAATATGTAACTTTTCTGGAAACATGATATTTCATGAGGGAAATTTGAAGGATAAAGTAACAGAATTCCAGGCGAACAGGCATCAGAATTGTTAGGAAATACAGCTCTCTGCAGGGCAAAAAAGAGTGGCATGCCAGGTTTAAATAGGAATTTACAGCCACTGACTGCAAATTACCTTATAAAATTACTGAAACCTTCATAAAGTCGTCAGTTATGTGTTTAGTCTTGATTGTCATTTATGGCACTTCTTAATTGTTCAGTAAACTTTTCTGGATTAAAGGGTGTATTTCAAGTTGACACGAAGCTGTTTTATTGATGTAAATTAACATAGGGCATGTTTTAGGTATGGGACAACTGAGGGACCAGCAGCAGAAGAGTCTTTTATCCACTAAGAAATGCAGTGTAGTGCTGGTGGTGTGATTCCTGCTCAAGGTAGTGCAGTTGTATGGAATGATGGGTGTGCAGGCAATAGTTATAGATCCTTAAAATCAGGAGTGTTACCAGCCTGGAGTGCGACAGTGAAGGCACAACACGGACTTTTAATAGCTCTTCTTAAAATAGGAGGAGGAAACTGATACAGAAAACATTTAAAAATCTGGTGAATTCACACTGAGTCCACATCAGGTCTTCTGTTAAATCTTTTCCAAGATGTTTGACATACTTGGCTGTTGGTTTTTTCAGTTATTTACGTTTCTGAGTTTCCTTGGGCTCTCGAGAAGCTGTTGCCACGTTCCACCCACAGCAACCCCTGTATCCCCATCAGACACCGAGCAAGTGGCTTTGTCTCCTCGGAGGTGCTGGACTTCATGGGATTCACCACCCAAAATCCCTTTTTCTTTGAAGTTCCTCTCAGCTCTTTGGGTTTCATTCCTTGCTATTCTGTGGAGGCAGCGTGATTCCGATCATACCATTGCTGATTGCACAAAATATGCCCTGAATCCAACATGTTGCATTGAAATCTGGTGTCTGGACCCTGTCTGATTCTGAGCAGAGTAGCTGTTGGATTGTGTTCCAGCCATCCCCAACCCAGGCCAAGTTGGGAGAGACTTGATTGGGATATCGGTGAGGGGTAAAGACCATGCAAACCTCTGCGTGATTGATGGAGTTGTGCACAGTAAGGACAAATATGTACAAATACTTGCCCAAAATAGTAGGGCCTCAATTCAGCTGTAACTGGCAGACTTTCGAGCTCAACTTTAAAGAAATATTGTTTTTAATTGACCTTCGTGTGTGAGTAATTTGAAGAGCCAACACTGCTTTCCACAAGGAGAGTTTCAAGTGTGAAAACTCCCATCATATGTAAAATTAGTAATTTTACTGTATCATGAGTGATTAAACCTGACCCCCAAGGGAGCCAAAAATAATGCAGTGTGACTTCCTTGCCCAATTAACACAGAACAAATGTGAAAATGTGTACATTGCAGCAAATTGTGTGCTAATTGGCCTCAGAGAAATACTAAATACAAGGAAGAAATGGGCATGTAATTTCAAACATATTTGAGAGGTTTCACAGTCTGCTTGCAAATAGGAGGGGAAAAAAAGTCAAAATTTGACAAAACCATTATTTGCTATGATTTATTCACTCAGCTCTGGTCTTGAACCTGGGAGTTATTGGCAGCTTCAGCTAAGATTCCTGCTGAGTATTTCTCCTTATAATGACTGCATACAGCATTTAGCTCAATGCTATTTTTTGGCATAGTGTCATAAATATCTATTTTCATTCTCGTCTCTCTATGTGTAGCTGGGGTTGGGTGTTTTTTTTTTTTCTTTTTCCTTGTGAAAAATACCTCTAGATGCAGGACAATCTCTTGCTCCCTCTCCTTAGGAGAATATTCCTGGAGTTCAGCAGGAGGATTATTCTCCTTGGGTAGGAACCCCTCTGCCAGAAGGCCAGTGCATCACTTAAGTACTGGCTGAAGCAGAGAATAAATGTCCATCTGTGCAGGGTAGAATTTCATCTGGTGTCAGGGAAGTTCGATCTTGACCCACAGACTTCAAGAATCCAAGATTTACTCCCTACTCCTAAAATCATCTCTCTTCCACTCTCTGCTTTTTATCACACGGAGAGTTTATGTGTCACATTTTCCTTATGCTTTCGCCGCGTCTTAGGAATAAAACTGATTGAATGCGTAATTTGTGGGTTAGAGGTAAATCCCATCTTTTCATACTTTCCTCTGTCTTCCCTAAGTATGGAAAGCAGAGCTTTGGGCTTTTCTCTGTAGCAGCAATATCCCAGGATTTGATACTGGAGCTGCAGGTGTTGTGTTTTGGTCACAGTGAAACTCTTTTGTAAGACATAGGAGGTCAAATATGTCCAAAATTAAACAGTGCAGTGCCACCAAACTGAGGGGTCTCAGTCATTTTCTTTGGTGATTTCAGCCAGATCACAATGTCCCCCAAAAAACACTGTGATTTTGCAGAATTTCAGTGCAAAAACTGGAACCAGAATTATTTAAGTCTGTTCTTCCAGACTCTACATGGGCAAAGTTCTGGGGGACTTCAGAGTTGTCAAGTGCAGAAAGCAGTGTCCCAGCAGCAGGACTTCTCCTTTTAGCTCTTGCTGAGGTTGAACAGGTTCATTTTAATTTTTTGCAATTTTTTGGTGGATTTGCACTCTCCTCTCTGTGTTAAATTAGAATAATCAAGTGCAGCACTTCAGCTCTGACCTTAAATTGTTTCTTGCCGAGCAGGCACGGACACAAAGGTGTATTTTTTGTGCACCTTCAAGCTCCTCAGGACACGGATAGGAGTTTATACTGTGGTATCATTTATTTCTAGTTAAAGATTTCCTCTTGGTTGCCATGAGGCTTAACTGCTTCGAGGTCTTCTATTAAAAACTTTGTGGATGTTGCCAGTGTTTTGCCTTTCTTGTGAGCAGAGCTGGTGGTGGAGGGAAGGGCTGTAGGACAGAGAGGGGCTGCTCAGCTCTGCTTCTTGTTGACTTCTGGTAGGACTTTATGGATTTACTCAACATCTCCGAAAATGTCAAACTTGCACTGTTGAGTGTTCACAAATTAGTAGGAAACTTAAAATAACATCTCCCAGAAGCCTTGTGAGCATTCAGCAACTCGTTCTCATTGGAAAAAATGGCTTTTCATTAATGTTATAATCTATGTTTTGAGTGTAAGTAGTCAGAAAAGCTGGTGCTAATAAGGGAATCTGCAGAAGCAGAAAGATGACAGTCCCAGGAAAACTCTTGTGCGTGTTTGTTGTTAAAAGTTCATAGGAAAGCAAGATGTGGCAATCATCAGTTTAGAGGGGGAAGAGGCGAGTGATGTGAATGATTGGGTTTGTGACCGAATTTGGTGTGATTAAACTTGGTTCTCCTGGATTTCTGAGGAGGGGAACAGTGGCCCGAGGACTCGGCGTGCGCTCCTGCTAAGTCATTTCCACTGATTAAGTACTTCGAAAAATCCTTTTTGTTGCCATCAGGGGGAGCTTTTGAGATCTTTCGAGAGTGAAAAAAAAAAAAAAATGGAAAAAAAAAAAAAAAAAAAAAAAAAAAAAAAAAAAAAAAAAAAAAAAAAAAAAAAAAAAAAAAAAAAAAAAAAAAAAAAAAAAAAAAAAAAAAAAAAAAAAAAAAAAAAAAAAAAA
>NW_020955703.1:465375-468523 GCF_003031625.1 Empidonax traillii
AAAAAAAAAAAAAAAAAAAAAAAAAAAAAAAAAAAAAAAAAAAGGAGAAAAAAAAGAAACGTCCCAGCTCAGAAACAGAGATCTCCAAACCAGCAAGCAGCCAGAAGCTTACCTGTGGCTACAACTAAGCCAAGGAAACCAGGGGAGCTGAATTCCTTAGGCTGAAAAATTAGCAATATTAAGAGAGGATTTTTTTGACTCAATCCACCAATAAAATATTCATAGATTTTTTTTTTCAATTTTTTTATTATTATTTCCAAAAAAAACCCCAAACAGGAGTCTTTGGAGCACTCAAAAGCCAAATCCTACTCTGTTGCTACAGCTTCTGGAAGGCAAATGTTCTTCAAAAAGCTTCTCTCCTTTTAGCTCCTGATGATTCGATGGGGACCTTTGATGCAACATTTGGATTAGCTGCACACAACTGCACTGAGGGGGACCACAAAAGGGGGAGCCTGGCTGATTGCATAACTTTGGGAAAATAATAAGAGGAAAAGAAAGAATTAGAAAAAGAGAGGGGGAGAGAGAGAGAGTGGAAAAGGGAGAAAGAAAGAAAGCAAGCAATTAAAAAAAAAAAGTATCTGAGACTCAAGTTTCAAGACTCTTTATGTGCTGCAGAGGAGCATAAGGTTTACCAGCAAAGTGCAACGGGGAGTCTGAGAGGAGAAATAGCTTTCTCTTTTGCCAAGAAAAAAAAAAAATAGGAATGTGTGTTTTGGACTGGACTGAGAAAGAAAGCTGGGGAGATTGCAAAAAGGGGGGTGCAGGATTTTTGTCACATTGATCCATTCATCTTGATTGTCTTCTTTAGAAAATAAATTGGAGGGGGGGAAAGTGACAGGGGGGAAAGAGGAAGAGAGGCAAAGAAGAGGGGAAAAACAAAACAGCAAAAGTGTTTGAACCTCTGGAGCTATCTGCTCCTTCAAGCTGATTGATTAGTCATGATCCCTGCAGTTTTAATGGGAATCATTCAATTGGGAAGGTGGAGCACCCTAGAGTAGATTAGCATATTCTTGTTTACTCATCTTCTGAGGGGCTTTTTCTCTTTTCTTTCATTTTGTGGAGAAGAAGGGAGGGGGGGAGGTTGGGGGGAAGGAGGGGGTTGTGGCTTATGTTATAAAGGAGGCCAAAAAAATAAATAGATTAGAGCATCTTTTGGGGGGAGGGAAATCAGTGGGTCTGAGTCTTGGAGAAAGCTGGGGGGGTTGTTTTGGTTTTTTGTTTTGTTTTGTGTGTGTGTGAGTGTGTGTGTGTGTTTTTTTTAAGAAGAAAAAAATAAAGGGAAGAAAATCCAGCAGAGAAAAGAAGAGAGAGAGGAATTCCAGCTGTGGAGGAATAGAGGAGAAGAAGACAGATAGAGGAGGAAGAACAGAGAAATACATTTCAACCAAGAAGGAGTTTTGATTTATTTGATTTTTATTTGTTTTAAGGAGCAAAAAAATCTATAAGCAGGAAAAAGAAAGAAAGAAAAAGAAAAAAAGAAAAGAAAAAGCAACTGAGAAGGGTTATAAAAAGAGCAAATACCAAGAAGGGTGAACAAGAGAAGAAAGTCAAGGCAAGGAGGAGCCCAAAGCTGGCAGATCGGGAGGATTTGCAGGGGAGAAAGGGGGGGGAAGATTGGAAATGCAGCTCTGGAGTTTGCTGCTGCCTCTTGCGCTTCTCTGTACAGCCCTAGCCAGTGGACCCGAATGTGGGATGGACGAGCGCTCCCGCAGGGCACGAAGGGACACCAGGCACAGCCGCCAGCTCCTCCACACTGCCCCGGGCACCTGTGCCACCAGGTTAGCCCGAGGAAGGCGCTCCACTGCTGGGCTGGAGCCTGGGCATGTCCCCCGCAGGAGGCAACAGCGGGAGGTAAAGGACGAAGAGGAGTCCCTTACCCCGAGCAGGGCGCTCTATTTCAGTGGCCAAGGTGATCAGCTGCGGCTGAAGGCAGATACTGAGCTGCCCCGAGATGCCTTCACTTTGCAAGTGTGGCTGAAAGCCGAAGGAGGACAGAGATCTCCGGCTGTCATTGCAGGTAGGTAGTTGGGTCGTGCCCGTGGCTGCAGCAGCAGCATCCCTGTTCGCCTGCTCCGCGCCGGCAGCCGGCGGAGCAGCCAGGGGAAGGCGTGCGTGTGTGCCGGGTGTGTGTGTGTGTGTTTGTGTGTGTGTTTGTGTGTGTTTGTGCACCGCGTGTGCCCTGCAGCTCAGACACACGGAGGGCAGTGCATGTGCAAACACGCCCGGCTGCCTTCACCAGCCTCTGCGTTCGGGGGGGAGATCCCGGAGCTCTCTGCGAACCGGCTGGAAAAAAAAAAAAAAAAGTGTGTGTGTGCTCGCAGGGAAAGAAAGTTATGTAAACTTTTGCATAGGGAAATGGCAGTGCCCCTGGGTGGTTTCTGTCTTTCTGTGTGCGCGGATTGAGATGCAGATAGAAGAGCCAGCTCGCCCGGTGGGTTTTTTATCTAATTTTCAGGTTGGAAAACTGTAAGTAGAGCGTTTGAAAGTAGCTTGTTTGTATGTATGAAAAGAAGTGTATGGGTCTGGTGTGTGGCTGCAAAGAAATGCATATCTAAGGTCCCTCTACGATTTCCTTAGTTTTATTAGCTTTTTAGTGTACTTCACTCGTAGCCCTTTAGATGCAACGCTAGCATGTGGTTTCCAAAAAGCTATAAAGGAACTTTTGGCTATTGTGAAACCTCAAATGAATCAAATGAGTTTATAAAGTTCCCAACCCCTCGACACTCAGCTAGGGCTGGGACTCACACTGCAGCTAGAGGATGTGTTGAGTATTTTTGTCTCCCCTTAGAAATGGCAAGTGTAACATCAATGATTCTGAGGTCAAATAGCCCTATAAAATCATTTAGTACTCAAAGCAGCTACCAGTCAGAGCTGTCTGAGCTGGACAATAACGAGGAATATTGCACTTTTCTTATTTAAATTTTATGAGCCCATCCTGAATTTGGGTCCCTCTCGCCGCGCTCGCTCCCTCTCCCCCTCCCACCCCTCCCGCCACCTCCCGCCCTTTCCCCGCTTTAGTGATAAAGTGCAGCAAAGTTGTCGTGAAATCGGATACTTTTCGGAGGGTTACAAACCCTTATAAATGTCGCCACATCCATCTTTGCTCTGAAGGAAGTCATAGAAAATGGAAATGCCCTTAGAAAAAAAA
>NW_020955703.1:469781-476161 GCF_003031625.1 Empidonax traillii
GATCATTTGTAGTAAAATACTTTAATTGGATGGGGGAGGTTGGGTTGTTGCCTGTATAAAACACTTGACCCATTTTATGCATGGAAATAACATTCCTCTCTGAAAAATGAAGAGAAATGCCCCAGTTTTGCACCGTGGAGCTTCTAGCTCATCTCGGGAGGACTTGGTGATTTTTATTTTATTTTTAAGCTCCCCCTGCCCCCCTCTCACTCACTCTTGAAGAGGAGCCAGGTTTGGCTCTGTGTGTAAACACCTGGAAGAGGTCCAAGAGGAACTCACTCGGAGTATCCTCCACACACCACAGCCTCCCAGACCTGCAGCAAGCTTAGGGAGAGATTACGCTTCCCTCAATGAGGAAATCAAGGGTTCTGGCTGCCAAAACTCTTGGCTTTCACATTTTCACTGTTTTGGGATGTGACAGACTGAGCAGCTCGGTTCTGCTGTTGAAGCTGCATCTGTAGGACCCCACTGAAATCAAGACCCCACCTGGGTGTGTGTGAGGGAAGGGACTGGGGCGCATTTGCTGGCAGTGCCAGGAGTGAGTTTCTCCCCAACTTTCATCCCAGTTACAAAGTGGGAGACTGTGTGTCTGTACAGATCTGAGGGAGAGGGCGGGATTGATGGGAAGACAACTCTTTTTCAGAGTTGCCCTTGTACCTTTATCTACTTTCTGCCCCCCACGTCTGCCTGTGCTGTCTTACTCCCCTTCCACCCCTCCTTGCTGGCTTGTAAGTAATCCCTGCAAGTCCTAAAGGAGCCCCATGTGTGCCTCTAGGGGAAACCTGTTGTGTCTGTTAAAAATTTCGTGTAGGACCCAAGTTGTTCTCGGCTCCTGCTCCCGAGCCCTGACATAGCGGAGTTCTTCTGCTAATCCAGGCTACAAGAGTTTCTGTCTGGAGCCAACTCTCCTTACGTCACCCTCTGCTGCAGTATTCAATTTGTTTTCATAAATGGGTAATTTTACAGCGCTGTTAAGTGGGTTCGTCATTGTGCCGGGCCATGCCCTGTCTCTGATGATAGGCAGCCCTGGTGCCGGGCTCTGCCAATTTTCACGCTGTTTGGCAGTGATGTTATTGCTGCCCTGTGTGACTTCGCTGATATCTGCTCTGGCATTTGTCGGGGAAAGCAGTCGGGAAAGTGGAAGCCTGACCCACGGCTCGGTTTTTGGAGCCGGGCTGGGCTGGGCTGGGCTGGGCTGGGCTGGGCTGGGCTGGGTCGGAGCGGCTCCCGCAGGAGGAGGCAGCTCCCGGCTCCCGCGTCCCCACCTTCCCTCCCCCCGGGCCACACAGCTCTTGGACAAACAGCCCTTGGATGTGCGAACCTACCACACAGCACAGCACATCCCTCCTGTAAACACACACGTGTGCACATGGTATTAATCATGAGAGTCTGAGCGCTTTCCCCCCGCGGAGCCTTTGAAAGCACCTCCGGCTGCGGAGGAAGGAGTTAAGGTCGGGCTGTGCTCAGGTGATACACACACCGAGCAAAATAAGACGCTTCAAAGCTCCCTTGACCTTGCTTCTGGTGTAATCAAAGATATTTCAGTTCTACTTGCAGAAATGCAACCCCATCCTGAGAAACGGGATCCTCCTGAGTCCCTGTCAGGGTGTTTTCTGGTGTGTGGCTCTGGAGTGGGGTGGCTCATGTTTTCACAGGAGTGAGATGTTGACTCTTTACTGGCTGGGAGCTGAGAGGAGCGGGATGAATGATCGGCAGCGGGAGCTGGAGTAAGAAGGCGTGCCTGCTCTGAAGAGTGAAAGTTATTTGTGTTTTGGTTTGTTTGTTGTTTGTTTTTGTTTTTTTTTTCCTTCTCGGTTTCATTCTCCTCCGTCTCTCTATTCCTCAGCCTGCCAACAGGGAGCATGATCCCAACTTAATAAGGCTTCATATGTAAGGGAGTGCCTGTGTTTTCCCAACTCCAGTCCTTGATGAACATTAAACTGCAGCAGAATCCAAAGGGAAACAAATGCCAAAATCAGCACAGTGGAGCTCACTTTAAAGCCACTGCTTTTGCATGTAAGAGACTGAGAAAAATCTGTGCCCGGGTCCAGTTACTGGGCAATTACAGAGATAGGTAGTTGGCACTGCTTGGGGCTGGTCCCTGCACAGGGTTTAAGAATATATGTTTGCTTTTGGGGGTCAGTTTGGTTCCCTTCTGAAGTTTTGGGGTCTGATATATTGGTTTAATGCACCTCAGGTAGAATCAGTGAGCTGGGTCCTATCCCAGTAGCTGATCCTTGCGGTGGCTGTGCTGGAGCTTGAGGATGTTCTCAACAGAGAGTTTACTCTGAGTTTTGCTGGTATTAAATAGTGAGCAGATAGATAATGCAGCGTTTCCTCATCTTCAGCAGCCTGGTGTCTTTTAACGGCATGAACGTTCTTGTCTTGGTGTGTAATGAAGTACTAGAGTGAGGGGCACTAAACACAAAACTTGCAGTTCTGTTGTTTAATTAGGGCTGGCATGTGCCAGGTCCCAGGGGATGGGCATGATGGTCACAGACAGGAGCTGGAACACCTGCACAGGTGCTCCTTCAGGGTGACAAACCTCCAACATACCATTGCTGAAGGGTGCAGGTAGCTATGTGGGTTTGCCTTCCCTGTGGATGGGTTCAAATGATTATCCACTTCATGACTATAGGATCTGGATAAGGCTTGACTCATAGGTCACTGAAAAAATACCTCATAGCTCGTTGTTTACTAAATATTTGCCTTTGAACAGCACGTTTCCTTCAGCCTGTGGAAGATGGGACAAGAATCAGAAACTGGAAAGGAAAAGAATTTTTCTTTCCATAAGATTTCCAATTTTAACCAATCTCATTCCTTTGACCAGCTACACACCAGAGTCAAAATAGCACAGTTAAAAGAAGGTTGGTGGGTTTTTTTTTCCCCTCTTAAAGCACTTACGTGTAAGCTGCTCTAATTAATTAAATGGCAATGAAAGGATGAGGGAAATTTGACTCTGTGTGTGTGAAGAATGGTAAATTTAGATTCCTAAATGATGTTTGGCTGTCTCCCATAGGCATGGAGATGTGTCCTGGGCTGAGTTTGCCTCTCCAAGCGTCACTTCAGCCTGATTTATTTCAAGCCAGCCTGTTTCAGTCAGAAAAACTCGCGTGAGGCAGAAAGCAGGCGGAGAGGATGGTGTTTGGAGAGAGAGCAGGAGCAGGGCTCTCCTCAGGGATTTGTGGGGATGTCTGGAGGAGAGCAGAGCTGAGGCGGGCGGGCCTCGGTGCTGAGGGTGAGAGGAAGCCCTTGGAGAGCCTTTGCACGCTAAACCATCTCCAAGGCAGGCCCAGGTGATGATTGGAGCATCCTGGGATTGGGTTGAAGCTGCTCCTCAGGTCCCCACATCACCTCCCCTCGTGGTGCCAGGAGGGGGTTGTAGGTGGCCAAGGGGGTCCCAAGGCCATGGCAGGGGGTGGAATGAGATAACTTTTAAAGATCTCTTCCAAAAAAACCACTCCATGAAAAATATCACAGGACCTAAATGGGATTTAGGTGCTCTGAAGACCATGGGATTAACTAAGTGTTTTCACCTTGGATTTTCATGCTGGCCTGAGCCAGAAAAGAAGAGCCAAAATATAGTGGCTTTTTTTCAAAAACACATATTGAAAAAAAACAAAAATAAACCCTTCCAGGACGGGGGTCAGCTGAAATGTTCCTCTGTAATAGTTTTGCTTCTAATTTTATCCATTGCTTCTTCAGCTCCTCTTTTCTTTTCTCTGACAGAAATTACAGGAGCAGAAGCAGAGAAAGGACCACCTGGGTTGCCAAATTCAGTCCCCTGCAGTGTCAGGGGTATAACAGCAGATAATTAGTCCAAACATTCACAGAATATCCACTTAGTAGGTTCTGATATAGCACAGGCCACAGAAAATTTCCCAGTGCTCTACTATAAACCAAAGATCTTTAGCTAAGACTGAGAGTCACCACTATAATGTAAGCCAGGAAAAGAGAAGGACAGATTGACAACATCTTAAGTACCTAAAATCCAAAACATTGGTTTAGAAAACTGTTAAGTATGAGAAAGAAAAACATCTGCTGGTAAAAGGTATCAGCTTTCTTATTTTCAGAGAGTTAAAAAAGAATCAGGTGTTTTGACAGTTACGAAACTTCTATTGAAATTTTAAGTTGGAATATTTGCCAAAACTGATCCTTTCCCACAGATAGTCTGTTTTCATTAATTTCCCATTTTCCTGAGAAAAATATTTGATCAAACATTTCCCACCCTTCTCTGGTCTTAACCTGTGTGGCAGTTCCTCCTTCCCGCTGTAGCAGGAATGAACGCCTTCACTTTGTCACATTCTTACTTCTTCGAGTCTTATATTCCAGATAATTTAGAAAAGCCTTCAGAAAAATCTTGTTTGATCAAAATCCCCTATGTTTTTCTCTCAACTACATCAGCAAGTCTGATATAATCTTTTTCTTTATTTACCCTCCTGTCTCAGCGCTACCAAATTTTTCATCTAGTACTGTGTTTACACGGCCAGTATATATTAACCTTTCATATATTCAAAATATATTGGACTTCTCTGTTCCCTAGGTTCTGGGCATTTCCTTCATGCATTGTTCTGGGCACACAACAATTGGCTGTGCTGTCTTTTTTTGTTTGTTTTCAAAAAAATGTGGCTTCTAAAAATGAAGGTGTACCTTCCTCCTGCCCTCACTCGTCCATTGCTCTGTGCCCATTTCCCCACATGAGATCTGGATATGAGCCTTAGTTTTATTTCATATTTCTGTGGAGAAGAAACACTTGATTGTTTTGCTATTTTCTGTGTGTCCCTACATTTCTCTTCATTTTCTCTGCTGCAAGCATGCATGCACATACACACACCATTTCCAAAGCACCTTTGATTTTCTTCCCAGATCAATAGAGCATTTAAACTCCAATGATCAAGGAGGAGCAGCTTGTTTATTTCCCCACATATTCTGACACAAGTGGCACATCTTGTAAACTGCTTTGATTTGGTGTTAGTGCCTATTATAAAGTTTACTCTCCCCAAAGCCATCCATGAAGTCAAAGTACTCTTACTCTTCACAGGAGCAGAGCAGAACTCAAAAAGGCAAGTTAATAAGAGAACAGGAGTGAATATCTTATCCCAGAATTTGGCTTTCTGCTGTCCTTTTTCGCAGCGATCAGAACAATTTGAGGACTGTTCAACATCCATAAGGTTGGGAGCACCAAGGGAGGGTACAGCATGTAGCATAATTAAAACTGAATGAATATAAATTCAAGTCAATTGTTCCTTGGTGAGAGTGGGGCTGGATTTGTGGTTACACAGGCAGCATGGATATGATCCTAAACCTGGTTGAGATCATGGAAAATACCATTGAACTTGGCTGAGTCTGGCTTAGGCTCTGATTTCAGAGAGTCTTCCATATCCCTCCTCTACAACCTGGACCCTTCTATGATTCTTGCTTCAGTATCCTTTATTTTGCCATCCTTTCTTGCTTAAGATACAAGAGAAGATAAACTGTGAAGTCCAACATCAGAGAAATTGGCCCAGGGAAGGGGACGTGTTTATTTGGTTTTGCTGTACTCCAAATCCCAAATTGGCTTCTGTCTCTTTTAACCTTTCTGTAGCTTTTTTTCTTCCTTTTTCCTTTTTTTTTTTTTCTTTTCTCCTAGTATTAAAATTCTGCCTGTTCCAAACCATCTCTTTGCTTTTCTCTTCCGCGGGGTGATGTAAGTGTGTGACTTTCCCGTCCAATCCCTCCACCCTCTCTTATCACCATCGTAGCCTCAGTTCTTTCCCTGCTATCTGGTGTCCTTGATTCCCCTGCTTTCCCTCCTTCCTGCTCCTCACAGTTACTGTTCTCCTCCTCCCCACCACGCGCGTGCCGGGGGTGACCCCACGCTCCCTGCGGTTCTCACCGCGCGGTTCCCCCTCCGTGAGGACCGAGGGTGGCCACAGGTTGGTGGCTTCAGCCAACTGGTTTTCGGAGCAGAGGGTAAGCAGGCTGTGTGTTTGTGTGCTCAGCCAGGCATATGCTCATGCATATTTTCCGGGAATTATTGATATTGTTCTGTTTAATATCCATCCTCGCCGTGCACAAACAAGGAGCGGGCGGTTGTTCTCAGGGAGAGGGAGCGGAGGGGGAAGTGAAACTGAGAAGCATCTGGAACTGGCCTGGTGAAGCAGCAGCTGAGAGATATGATACCAGCTCATGAAAGCAAAAGAGTTGCTGTGTTAGAGAAGAAAGCCACTGTGTTCTGTGCTGATCACCTCCCAGGGCCTGGTAGGCTTTGCTCGAGTCTTCCTTTTGGGTGATGCTCTTTTATCTCCCCTCCTTCCTCCCCTCTGCTGTGTTTTTCCTCCTTTTCTTTATCTAATTTATTGTCTCTCTGTTTGCTTTAAATCACTTTCCCATATGGATTT
>NW_020955703.1:476252-492972 GCF_003031625.1 Empidonax traillii
CTGCTATACTGAGCCCATGGTGGTGGCGGAGTTTGTCACTTGTCACAGTTGGCATTTGTGCCATGAGCTCTTTTGGAGATGGCAGAAAATCAGGTGGTCTGGAATTAATATCTCTGACCCAGACTCGCTGGTGATGTTTGAATCAGCACAGATTATTTTATTTCTCAGGTGGAACAGCCCATAATGGGAGAGAAAAGCAAATATCAGCAGAGCCCCTTAGTTCAGAGTACTCTCGTTCAAATTGGAATACTTTCATATTTTTTATATGTCTGCACATTGACTAATGTATTGACTTGCTGAAACAGCTTGTAACCCATGTGAGCTGTAACTGCTTATCTGCCTAGGAGATGCTGGAAATTTGTCTCTGGATATCTCAGGTTATTAAGTTAAGGACAAAAGCAACTGACTTACCCCACAGTTAAATAAGGACCAGGTGAGAGGTTGCAGAAGGGGTTTTTCATGAGGCATGTTGGTGCCCCAGAGGGTTTTGGGGTGGGATCACCATTTAGTGTGCACCCTCTTGGCCAAACAACTGGTGCTTCTGTTGTGAGTATCATCAGGGAGCTGTACATCACACAACCCGTGTGAGCTTGTTCTGAGTTCAGCAGCATCTGTGCTTGTAAAGTCTGAGGTGTAAAGCTGAAATCTGGAGCTTGCATTACTACTGCCTTACATGTCATATGTCTTGTGCATAAACAGAGCAGGCTCTCTGAGGTCAAAACAGCTCCTTTCACCAGTGATAATTTAATGGGAATTATTTTCAGCGTAAAATAGACAAGAATTGGAAGCCTCCCGTGCTGTAGCTCCTGAATGGAGATGTTCAGGGAGAAAAGGAATACTGGGAGAAAAAGCAAATGTCAACTAAATGCTTTCTGCACACGGTTTTGAAACGTACTTGGCAGAGGGAAGGGCGAGCAACACAAGCCAGATTCTGCTCTGGAACACACCAAAGTAAACCTGGAGTAACTCCTTTGGAGAGGAAGGCGGGGTGGGGGAGGGGCTGCTCCAGACCTGTGAACGTGTAGAATTTGGGGCAGAGAAAACGAACAAGCTGAGAAGTGGCTGTTTCAGAGAACAACCTCCAACCACTGTCACCGCTGTCGGTGGTTTCTTTTGGGTGTGTAGTGGTTATGGTGATGCAGTGGGAAACACTGGTACAATGTGGGGCTGTTTTTGCTTTTTGAAGTGTTTTCTGCATATACCTATATCGTAATCCCTCTAGACTGTGGAATTAGGCCACGTACCAGTTTTACAGTGAGCCCTTTGTGTTTCTGGCAACAAACACTTCTGAACTCTGCTCTCCAGGCTTGTGGCCCTAAACTCCTTCACCTCCGCCCAAACTGTCCCATCTCCAGCAATAATATTCCCTCCTCTGTTTATAAACAAACACCCTCAGAGGAAGTTCACGGGAAGAAAAGTTAGTTAATGAAAATCAAGCACCACTTGGGTCCAGCCTGTGGGTTGGAGCCAGCAGGGTTGCTGGATGTTTCCTACTCTGCATCTGCTTGTAGGAGTTCCTTTGATGAGATGTTTGCCTGTCTGTTTGACTGTGTGTCTTTCTCTTCTTTTCCCTTGATCGTGGAAAATATGAAAAAAAGAAAGCGGGGGAAAAAATGACAGTCTCAATTTGCCTTAAAATCAGTGTGGACAGTATTCTGGAACACTGATGAGGGAGGTTGGCTTCGGTGAACTTATAGAATTTCTTCTTGGTAAATCCACTGATTTTGTCTGGTTTGTTGTTGGTCTTTTTTATTTTTTAACACCAAAATCTCAATTCTGTCTCCTGGTAAAAGCGTTGCTCTTGAGTTGCGCAAAGTCTGCAAAAAAAGGACTAAAATAACCCGAAGAATAATTGCCCTACTATAGTCTGAGCACAGGGCTGATGATACATCTGGTGTTGCACGTCCTTCTCACAGAACCACCCCCTGAAGGAGGTGGGAGTGAGCAGGACCCAAGGGAACAGGTAACACGGGACTGTGGTCACCATGAGCATGAGCAAGGGACAGATGGGCACAGTAATGGCACTGTCAGCTGGGAAACACAAAAGGTCTTTTGACTTGCTGAAGGGGTCCCACAAACCTCTACCAGCACAGGAGGAACTGAATAAAAAGTCCATTTTTTTCTGACTGGTCCTGGGTTGTGCCTTTAGCACTGCACCTTGGTGGTCTCAGGTACGAGGTGAGGGAATGAGGTGTTTGTTGCCTTGCAGGAGACACTTGGATCCTCTAGTAAGTCTTTCTGGCTGCTCAAAATGCATGTGAAAATCATGAGATAAAGGAAACCTCTGGGGGTGAGGGAGGCAGCACTGGCCAGGGCTGTGGTTCCTCACTTGGGCAGAGGTGTGGTGTCATTGCAGTGCTCGTGTCACTGTTTTGGGGTCCCCCCTCTTCCCTGAGGAGTGTCTTTGGAAATAAGGGAGTTTTTATAGATATAAGAGATGTGGAAGTCATGGTGCCACTTTTAGGTCTGAGAGCCTTGAAGTTTTAAAAGTACTACAAAAGGTCTCCAGTGCTGGCAGAACCTACATAACTTAAAATAGGATGGTTTAAAATCATCTTCTCTCTGCTGCTCTTTTGTTGAAAGAGCAGTTTCTCTTACTATACAAATATTTTCTGTCAAGTCTTATCTGTAAGACTATTCCAGCGTGGTCTCTCCACCTCCCATCCCAATGAGGGGAAAGACAATCAGAAATGAGCATTTCATACCACAGAATGGACAAAGTTTATCAGCTGTTGCACAATTCCTTTGCCTGCAGAATAAATAAAGGAGCAGGGTGGAGTGGTGGTGGAAATGGACCTGATTTATACTGGTGAGCTTCCTCCAAGAATTTCAGGGGAACTATCAGCAGTTTCTCCTAGGAGGATTCACTCTTAGCCTTTGAAGCGTTCTGAATTAATGAGGAGCAGAGGATCTTCTGCTGGGAAAACTGGAATTCCCTGAAGTCCTCTTGCTGGAGATGGTTTAATCAAACAGACTGTTTACATATTCTGTCTCACCAGAGCAGTGTTCAAACAGTGGTGGTCTTCCACTGGATGCTCTAACACTGGGGGTTTATTTAATTTTGTTTTAAACATCAGCATTCCACCAGTTTTACTGGGGAATGGCCACATGCAAACACCTGCAGGCTCCATGGAACAGGCCAGAGAGGGAAGCAACAGCAGCTGCATCTCGAGGGAGACTGTGTTTCTTATCCAAAGATTTCTGCAGGGTTGGAATTTGGCAGCCAAGGTGGGCTGGGAGCACCTGCACTTGTAGAGGAATAGAGCTTTTAGCAGAAGGAGGCTGAGTGCTGGACCAGAGTCTTCCCTCTGGCTCAAGCGCTGATGGTTGAGGGAGAGAAGAAAGAAAAGGTCTTTCTGCCCCCCCCTTGTGTTTTGTCTCACACTGTGAACAGTTTCTGTGCTCTCAGATTGAATGAAATGGGAGTTACGTATTGCATGGGAGAGAGGGAAGAAGGAAAGGAGATTAGGACAGTTCTTCCTACCACCTCCCATCTCTCCCCTTCCTCGGGATTAACATCTTTTGCACCTCTACCAAGGAACCACCACTTTACTGCACATCTGCGCGTCCAAAATTGGCCATAAACCTTGAGTCAGGATTGAAACTTGAGTTCAGATGCTTATTTTTTTGTTTAAAATACTTTGATAGCTCCTGGAAGTGATGTGCTTCCGCTCCCCATGCAGAGGATCTTCTGTGCATCATCGAGGAGGACGCACGTAAGTAGGCAATGTGGCCAACATTCTTCCAAACCCAAGCAAATCCAACCAGCTGTTCAGCAGGGCTGTTATTTATGGAGAACTGTCAATGTGTTCAACACATGGTGTCCTTTGCCCTGGCAAGCCAACAGCCTGGCTTTTATGGAGCTTCTCTGACACTTGTCAAACACTGGTGACAGGGCAAGCTTGAACAGGCACACGGCTTAATGTGAAAATTATTACAGAGGGGCATTGCAACGAGATGCTCTGTGAGGAAAGGGGAGACAGAGACCAGTTGGCAGAGAAGAAAACAGAGGCGATTTGCAAAGGGTAGAGGTTTCTTTTTGGCTGATGCTTTCAGAAAGAGAACAGAGATTTCCTTCAGTGATAAATTGGATGCTTTGGGAGACAGAAAGGGTGTTTGTTCGAGCAGTGATGCAACTGCTGTGTGAGAGGAGCAGGCTCCCTCTCCTGCTAATTCAAGCTGCTTGTTTTGTGGCATAGTGGAAGTGCACAGGTTGCTCTGGGGTTTTACTTGCTACTTTGCCGTGAGGCGCCTTCAGCTCTGTCCTTTCCACCTGCAAAGGTGGGATAATGGTTCTCAGCAGCCTCCAGAGAGATGCTGTTTGTAAGGATGAGGTAATACCATCAGGGCAGTGCTTTCATCATGAATGAAGCTGTAAATGGCAAGTGCCACTCCAGTGTACCGACGAGAAGAAATGCTCAGCCAGGAAGCCCTGTTGGGCAGGGTCGTGCTGTAAAGAGAAAACTGAGGTTGTGGAATGCCAAAGAGACAAAAAGGCAGAGGTGCATCTTGCCAATCTCCTGCTTATCTCTTCATCCCATCTTTTCTCTCTTGACTTGTATAAGCTCGTATTCATGAGGATCACAGGTATTTATTCTCCCCTGCTGCAAAACAGAGCCCTTGCCTGAACAGTGTGACTCTGGCCACAGTCCCTCCTATTCAGCACCATGCAGTTCTTGGCTCTTCACTAGTTAATATTTTCTGTCAACAACCTGCAAGAAAACAAAATCAGGGCTGATAAAATTTGCAGATGTTGCAGAGTTCAGGGAGTGGTAAACAATGACCAAAACAGGACTCTCAGTTGGGTGTTTTCAAAAACTGAGAGCATGCAAACAGTATGCATTAGAGTAAAGCCAAATGTGAAGTCATATGTATGGAAAGATGGGCAGCAGGTCCTACATAAAGGATGGATGGTGGGGGGAGGGCCTTCACCTGGAAGTTAAATGTGTGGGAGTAACTGCCTGCTGGAATAGATAAAGCACATAAATGTGAGCTGCCAATGTGCTGCTGTGGCCAAAGGTTTAGAGTCATCCTTGGCTGTGTAAACAAGGAGGCTTTGAATAGGAGAGGTTGTGTTGTCCTTCTATTGACGCTGGAGTTGCTGCTGCTGAAGCAATTTGTCCCATTCTGGTGCCCAGAGTTTAGGAAGGATGTTGTATGGAAGAGGATCTAGAGAAAAAAAAATATAATGACAGTGATTAAACAATTTGTAACAAGTCTTAAAGTACTGGACTCAAGAAGAGTAGGTGACTTAATCATCATGATCTTAAAATATATGTTTGGGGAATATTAAACTGGTAAATGGGGGTTGGAAATTAATAATACAGGATATGAGTGTTTTAGCAGTATTTTTGCCTCAACAATAGTCAAAAATTGAGGAACCTTTGTGAGTAGAATGGTGGAATATAGCACCACAATTTTCAGTGTAAAATTCATTGTCTTTCCAAATTGCAAGGTCTTTAAAGAGGGGTCAGTTCAGCCATCACCCATATTATGTCTGAGAGCTTCCAAAGTCAAAGTATTCTGGGTTTTTCAGCTATTACTGCAAAAATAATTGAAACCAAACATAAAGCACAGTCAGCACCAACATGCTAATTTCAAATCTTTTAATTTCCCAGTATTTCTATGGATTCTCCTTGATATTGGCAGGATCACCATAATATTTCCAGCTCATTGTAGAGTTTCCTCAGCATCACTATAGCTGAATTGTGAGGCTGTTTCATGTGATGTTGTTAGTTCTGCTTAGATATTGTCACTTTTAACCAGAATGATGTGCTGAGCAATGACTTGACTTTTCCCCTGTGAAACAGCCCAGTGCACTAGTCTGAAAACCCCCCTGGAAAACAAGACTGAAAGCCTTTCTCACTGAAGGTGTTGGGAGTTTCACTGTTGCCCTCAATGATGCCAAGAATTTACCTCCAGAATGTGAACTTTGGGGAGCAAAATCAAGGTTTCCCTCTGGAAGTTGGAGCACTGACAGTGTCAGGGCTTTGAAGCCAACACAGCAGACAGCCCTGGGAAACAAAGAAGTGAATGAGAAAGCAGAGAATAAGCCTGGGGTGACTCTTGCTTGTCATCTCCTTGCTGGGTGGTCTGTGTCTCAGGGCAGAACAGCACTCCAGAAGGGCATGTAGGCTGGATGCTGGAATGATCCATAGCTGAGTTGCAAACATAAAATACAGACCAAAGACATAGCAAAGGTAATTAGTGTTCTGGGACAGGATTTAATTTCATTTGAGCCATCCCCAGCTGGTGACTGTTCCTCAAAATTCAGATTCAAGCCAAGTGCTCCAGTCTGCTCCCTCAAACCCATGTGCACATGTAAATATAGGCCCCTGCACAGAGAAAACAGTGCATGTACATGCTATTTGTTAGTTCTCAGTGCTCTGGTTCCAAATTTAACCAGAAGTGGAAGGGCTGAAATAACATAAGAAAGGTTGGACATATGATATTTCCTGCTGCTCAGCTAAATACAAGAATTGCCAAAAATCTTCCAAGGTAGCTTGTTTCTTTTACATTTTTCTCCCAGTTCTGCAGACTTGAGAAGGTCAATTACTTTCGAGAAGGATTTGGCTTTGGCAACGCTTATGGAAAGCGAAGCAGAATTATGACCTTTTGGAGGTTTGCCCATCGCTGTCCCATCTTGTCCTCTGAGAACTAAAGGCTGAATTTTCAGCTCCAGCCCTCAGTGTAATAGGTGTGAATTTGTTTCTGTGCACTTCTAAGACGTCGTGGGTATCTGTGTGAGAATTTCCTTTCAGATGTCTATTTATTTGTGCTTACAGATCAAGTGATTGCTGATATTTGTAGAGCAGAAACAGGGGCTCAGGTATTTCCAGGAGGAAAATCATAGCAAAACAAATGAAAATTGGATTCAAACTGAGCAGAAAAATAGAGCTCTAAAATTATATATTTAGGTTAGTATGTGGTGACTCCAGCCTATCTGGAATGCATTTTATAATAGTTATATCATGGTAGAGAGGCAGGTTTTTTTTTTTTTTTTTTTAGCAGAACGTTTCCTAGAAAGCAGAAATATCTCTGTGGTTTTGTGTATGGGTTTGGAGCTTGTGTGCAAGCATGGAGCAGGGAATTTGAGGCATGAAATAGTCATGATTAGTGAAGGCCCTGATCCCTTTGGAAAGCAACAGCAGAAAACAGGCACAATCAGCTCCCTTCTCCCCTCTGCTGTTGCAGCCTCCTCTGTGAATTGTAGCAGAGAAGCTTCTTTGAAGGTTGATAAATGCCTCAGTTGTTTCTATTAGTACAGGAAAGATGCAGTCATATGGGAAAGCCAGATGCAACAAGATATTTGGGTCTGGATAAGATCTAAGGTATTTTTACAATAAGATATTTAATTTTCACAGGGGCAAAGCCCTTGAAAGGTATAAATCAGTGTAAATGCACTGGAACCACTCAGCTTTGCACTCACAAAGTGTCTGCCCAAGAATGTTCTCAAAATCCAATTAAATAACTAGAACTGTTTCATGTGGAAATGCCCCTCAATTACAAAGACAAGTCTAAGCTATCATGATGTGATTTTTACAGTCTCCTCGCAGGGTGCCCTAGTTTGCATTCATGGAATTTTTTTGTTTTTGTTTTGTTTCTGTAATAATGTGGATGTTGGCCATCTGTCTGATCCTGGAAAGGTTGTAAGGTTGTCCCCGCTCCCCAGGTTCTCTTCCCACTCCCTCATTGATCATAATGCTTGATTTAGGTGCCACTAGATTTCCCTCTTTGTTCTCCAGCCCTAACCTCCCCCCTGCAAACACACAGGCATTGTGCAATGGTGTAAAAGCTCCCCTCGCTGCAGCTGGGAGTAGTAACTGCTCAGCTGGTTCCAGCGCTGCCCTAAAGCTGCTGTAAAGGTCAGAGACAAGGGAATTTTTAAAAGGCAAAACAAACCATGTTGTTGTCCCCCCCTTTTCAATCCTGGCTGTGTGTTTTGATCAGCACCACAAGCAATCTCGTGTGCAGACCTGCACTTCTCCCAGCCCTGTGATTCCGGCCATCGAGGGCAGCGTGTTGGGCGTTTTTCCAGCACGACTCCAGGCTTGGCTGCTGCCACAGCTGATTGACTTGCAGTGCTTGTCAGACACAAAGCACATTTTGAAAGGAAATGCCATATTGAACTCCCAGGGAGCTGATGGGTATTGTGCACGGTCATCTGATGGCACAGATGTGTCCCTAATAATCCTTCCAGGAGAATATTTCCTCCTGGGATGCTCTGGCCATCTGATCTGCTCTGAGGTATGCTGACCTATCTTGACCCAGTTTATGATCAATTCTCTCTGCTGTTTTCTGAAAGGAGCACAGAAATATCACTTTGTCATTTAGATTGCCTGGAAGTTATGGTACTTACGTGTCTGTTCCTTCCACAGAAGATACTCTGTGGTTGCTCTCAAGCATTAACTCTTACAAAAGGCAGGAAAGTCACTCTGTGTTAGTGTAAGCAAGGGTAAATTCTCTGCAGAGCTTTGATAGCTAATCAGCATTTGGCAAATAGTGCAGGGAGGAAGAGGATTTGTGGAAGCAGAGGTAAATTGTGTTCCACCAAACATTCCTGGGTATGTTCATCCCTGTGAGTACAGTGACACTTCTGTCGTGGTCTTAAAAGTCCTTTTTGGGAGGTTTGCGTGTTCTTCCAGTTCTGTGTGTTGTGCAGGGGTCTGTGAAAGAGGGGTGGTTTTCATGCATTCCCTCTGATGTGAATCCATGTGTTTTGCCACACCTGCTCTTCACATGAGGATGGTGCTAATGTTGGATTTCCTCGGGGAGTGAATCAGCTGCCTCAGGTACAATGGGACGGTTAATTCCTAACCTGGTTGTGCTGAGCAGTGGCCACAGATAAGCTTGGGAGTTTGGAGATGGGTTAAGATCCCTTTCAGCCAAACCAACAAACTTGTTGAGGGCTTTCCACTCCTTTTGTTTGAAGGCTTTTCGTAAACACTAAACACTGCTTTGTTATCAGTGGGTCACACTGAAGTGTCTAAAGCTGGCAGCCAACAATCGGAATTCTTATTGGAATCAAGTTGGATGCAAAGTGTCCCATATTTATGACAGACACCAGGGATTCTCTGGTAGAACATGCACAGTCTGACTTTAGGTTAAGAAATACCCAAAGTCTGCCTCTACTGTCTTCACCCTTCCTGATGTGTGTGTTACAATCATCTCTAACAACATGGACACATACTGGTTTTCCAGGCTTCAACCAAAATGATTCAGTTGTTTCTAAGAACAAGGCAGGAGAAATAAGTTGTTTTCTAGATATTAGGAAGTCCTTACCCTTGTTCCCTGCAACGTTCCCATGATCTCAAGCTTTATAGCAGGGACTGAAGCATGACCCTCACAAAGGATATGTGTTTTTTATCCATCTAAAAACCCACCCAAACCTGGTTATTAGAAAAGCTTGTTCACCAAACCCCAGCCTCCACTGGTTCTACAGCTTTATTTTGAAATGCTTAAGGAGACCCAGATAAGAGGCCAACCTTCCCAACAACCCTTGTTTAAGCTGATACTGTAGGTGAAGGAACTTTGCAAAAGCAATACCCAGTCCCAGGATGCCCCTGTTGTAACACCACAAAGGGCTGCAGCTCACTGCTCTCTGCCATGTGGTTACACAGAGTTCTGTGTTCTCTTACACTTGAAAATCCTCCCAATCTTGGAATTTCTCACTAAGCCCAGCCTACCAGATGTATTTGCAGTAAGCTCCTATATACTGTTAGCGGGTGTACTCTCACAATAGGCTCAGTGAAGTGTCTCTAATATGATTGTCCGTGCCAGTGGCTGCTCTCTTGCAGCCTACATGAATTTTGTTATCAAAAGGGAAGGATTTATGTAATGTTCATAACTAACCAGCCACTATAAATTCATGTCTTGCTGTTACAGCCGTTCTCAGCTCCCTCTTTTCAGGCTTCAAGGTACTTCATTGAGCATGTGAGGAACTGGGAGTTTGAGAAACAGTACAGAATATATGCTTAATTTAGTGCTAAATTGCACTGATATAAAGATTTTGATATTAAAGAGCCTTGGGCCAAATCCTCAACGTTAATTAGGCATAGCTGTATTAGATTCTATATTGCTACACGATGAAGATCTTGTCCTTCTGCCTGAGATCTGAATCCTATTGCACAGGCTGTAAATGATAATATCTGGTGTGAATTCAGCTCGATTGATAGCAGCAGCAAACATCCCCTTTTTGCTCCTTAAGTAGTACATTGCCACCTGAGCAAGTCTCAGGTGGTTTGCTTGAGCCACTCCTTGTCTCAGGGGGTGACCTCAGGAGGCCTCTTAGCCGTGTTGGAAATGGTATAGACAGAGATGTTGCCTTAAGTACTCTGGACTTTGAATTATTTAACTATTGTGGAAGGAAGTGGGGGCTGGGGGAAGCACGGCAAAGGAAAGGAGAGATTATTTCTCCCCTTTGTAAAAGTATATTGGGTTCAACATCACACCATGAAATATCCAGTGCAGAACTCAAGAACTGCTCCAGTGGATCTTCACTGACTTATCCAATTGCATGGAACATGGGGATACTTAACCCAAATCTGTCGGTTTTAATTATTTTCCTCTGGACAGATAAAAGCTTTCTATAGGTTCCTGTAGAATATTTGCTCTTTCAAGCGTTCGTCTGTGCTTTGATACTAAACGATTAAAGCATGCTAAAGAAAAAAAACAGCCCCAACCTTTAGCTCCCTGTTCTTGGGCCCCCTGACTGCAGCTTTGATTGTTGACCTAAATTCCCCTTTCATAACTGAGTCCTGTCACCTCTGGTTGGAGTCTCCCAGCAAAACAGGCACGGCCAACTTTCAGAAGTGCAGGGCACTGTTTTGCGTCCTGCCTTGCAGGGCTGTGACGGGCTCCACAGCACACCTGATGTGTTCAAAGTCTAACTGACCTCCCTCTTCCCCTTCCTCCGCCTCTACCTCCTGGAAATGAAAGCATAACAAGGCTTTTTTTCCCCCCTCTATTTTACTTCTGCCTTTTTTTTTTTTTTTTTTTCTTCCCATGGCTCAGGAAAGTGAGGAAACTTTTTCTGCGTAAAGAGTTAAATTAGTTAATTCCATGGCTGGGCTGATAGCTGGGAAGATTGCTGTTAGTAAGACGTAAGAAACAGCTCTGAAGTGAGTGAGGGAGGCCTGGAGTATGTTGTTTGTAACATTAAAGTGGGTTGCAGCAGCTTGCATGGGCTACTCTGGCCTCTCTTCTGTCAAACTCTGCACACAGAGTGCTACTTTTGACTCCAGAAGCTCCCACTCCTCTCTCTGCTCCCATCTCAGTTCCACCAATACCTGCTGTCCTCACCCAGGACTGTCTTGCAGACGTTCAGCAGCTGATTCTCCACGTTCTGTTCGTGGCCCTGTCCACCTGAGGGGTCCACCTGAGGCTGTAACTCTACTTAAGTCCCCTGAGAAGTCCTGAAGCAAAGCAGGTTGTAAATGCTGGCATTGGTTACAGACTCCTGGAAGAGGTCAGATGGACAGTCACAGAGATGGGGAAGCCATTGTGGGTCAGTAGCCAGAAAACTACTTTTCACTTGTAAAAAAAAAAAAAAAAAAAAAAAGAGAGTCTGTATTTCTCATTTTCCATGTTTGGCTTTTGGCTTTGGGCCACTGGAGTTGATTTTTCCAGCTTTCCCCACTCTTTTGATGCCTAGGAATTTACTTTTCCTATATGGGACAAACATCAGGGGACTTGAAGGAGCCTCGTGGGCCACTGAAGTCTGTCTCTGGCCAAGCATAATGGAATGTGGCATCTTCCTCTGATCATGCTCTTCTCCAGAGTCCTCTGAAAAGTGACTCACTCCCTTGTGGAGAAGGGAAGATACCAGTGCCTATTACTGGGAAGCTGAACTAGCACCTCTTCTATTTTTTTAAAATAAAATGTAAAATTCCATTTAAATCCCTCGGGCTTCAGGAACAAGAGCTTTAAAAGGAACGATCCATTCAGACTAAGGAGTCAGAAGGGCTCTCAGTGCTCTGCTCAGCTGTAGCTCCATCCCTTTCTAGCAACTCAGGGCAAGCAGAAGTGAAGAAAACTGTTTGCTGCTGTATGAAACTTGTACATATTTTTTTAATCTAATTGTTGTGGGGAAAACAAACATCAGTTTTATTTCGCACCATTTCTTGGCTCAGAAACGTCAGGCACATTCGCCAAATTGTGGTTTTCCAGTCATTGGCTTGAGTCTCATTTACCATGAGGCCTCTTTACACCACTCTTGGTTTGTAAAGGGATATTAAGTAGCTAAAAATGTCCTTTACCACATTATTGTAAAGAATTCTCAGTGTAAATGAGAATCTAAACTCTGTATGTTTTTCATGTAAACGTTGGTTGTGGTCACAGATGACTTGAAGTTCGGAGTGTCAACCATTGTGTGGGGTGATTTTTGCTCAAAACCAGCCTCGTTTGGGGTAAAAGAGGCCTCTTCTTGTTTAAAATGTTCTTAATTACGTCTGAGGAATAACTCATGGCTATGGAACCTTTTACTAAATTGAAATAAATTGTGAAAACATCAAATTATTCAGTTTTCAGAAGTTCTGGCAATTATTTCACATGTCCCTCTTCCAATGGCTTTGCCCTTATTAGTTGTCATAGAAGAAGTAATAAATTCTTTTATTATGACATCCAAAGTCCCAGCTGAAATTAGTTTCATTGTGCTGGGGACAAAACGGAAAAGTGACACTCCCTTAGCCGGAGGATCCTTAGTCTGAAGCCAAAAGTAAAGTGAAGGATTGGGAAAGTAGGTACAGCATTCAAGCAAAAGAGGGTCATAAAGAACAGATACAACATACAGGGGAGTTGGGTTTCTTATCCCAGCACAAGGCAGTGTGGTTTCCTTATCCCTTTTCTTACTCTTTTTTTTTTTTCCTTAAGAATAAAACAACTCTTGCTGCTGAAAGGATTGCGTTCAATCCATCTTTTCATCAAGAGTTGGATGTCTGCAATAGTAAAAGTTTGAGAAAAGAATACTGTACATGGCATATGGATTCAGTAATGACCTTTGCCCTAAACTAGAAAATGCAAGGAACTGGAATAGTAGAGTGTTTTAGCTCAGCAGCTTTCATACTGGCATGTTCAGTGGTGTCCCTATTGTCACTGTTTTTTTTTTTCTTTTTCTGCCCTCCTTTGGCTCCCTGTAAATCTTGAATTGATGGCAGCTGTTTGAGCCAAACTCAAGACACGTTGCATCACATCAGGGTTTAAAGGCTCAAAGGCAAGGGAGGATTGCTACTATTCTGTAGTATTCCTCCAGCAGCTCCATCTGTTCCAAGGTCAATCACCAGCATCATGCAGCACTTCAGAGAGAGGAAGATGTTCTTTAACACTGGCTGGGAAAGTGGATTTCCAGTCCATAATAATTTATTGGTTCTTTGGGGGAATATTTCTAGGCCCCGGTCAGTGCAAGGAGCAAAAAAATGCTGACCCTAAAAGGCTGTATGGTGGACTTCCCTGGAGCTGGAGATCTGTTCCGGGACTTCCAGATGTTCTGTCCAGCCATGGGGATCTTGGATGCCTGAAGAAACAGGTGGAGCAGCTTCTGTGTGTGCAGCTGCCCTGTGGTCCACAGGCCTGGAGGATTTGGATTCTGGGTGGCAAAGGTGGCAGGAGAGGATTGGGATCAGCACCTTTTGTGCTTCAGTCAAAACATGCAAGGGAGTCCTTGAGGTTCCCCTGGCCATGCTGAAGACAAGAAGCTTCTCAGACCAAATTTCCGCATCGTTTTTGCTGCTCTCACCATTTTGGCACATCTTGTCAGGCAAAAAAAAAACTCTCTCACAAAACGCCTGACCAGCTCTAATGGTCTTATTGTAGTAAGTTGAGCTTTTTATGACTTATTTGGGAGAGGGACTTGTCTTGCCAGCTGTCTTCTTATTCATTGCAGTATTATCCACCCACTATCGTTGGACAATACCTTCATTTGAGATTCATAAAAATACAGACTTTTATGGGCTCTCATACATCTGAAAATGAATGCTTTGTGAAAGCATTTATTCCATAAAGAAAAATTTGAAAACACTTAAAAAATAGACTCCAGAAGGTTATTGGTAGCTTTGGCTCTCATAATATCACGAGTTTCTCGGGTAAATATCCATCCCAGCAAATGTCATTTTTTTTAGCACATTTGTTTTTTCCTTCCCTGGTTCTCCTCCTCTCCTTTCTCGTGATCAGAAGTAGAAGTTTAAACCAGAAGCTGTTCTTGAAAAGGTTTTGAACTGAGTGCGCCCTGCAGATGAATAAACACATTACCTTCCGAACCCTGGGATCTCTCTTCCAAAGGAAACAGGAAAAGGGGGAGCTCAGAGTCCCTAGCAAAATACCAGCGTGCAGAAAAAAAGGCCCGTTTAAATGTTTTTAACTTTCCCATCAGAAGAGTTTTTTTTTTTGTTTTTTTTTTTTTTTACAGGGGAGGAGGAGGAGGAGGAGAAGGGAAGGGTGTGAGGAGAAAGGGGGAAGGTGGGTGCTGGGAGAGGGGAGGAAAAATACAGTGAATGCTCCTGTAACCTTTGCTCTGTTGATACTAGACAAGACTGCACTGCTAATGAGTGATTGTTAACAGATGGCTGTTGAGCAACTTAGTCAGAAGCAGAAGATGTTATTTGGTTGTAGTGTGGGGAGGGTTAGGGTGCAGGGGTGAGGTAAGGGGATATTTAGTCTTTTCACGAGGCCTGAACTGTCAGAGATTTATGATTTTCCTTTAGGCTTTTGGAAGGGGAGGCTTGGGGGAAGGATTGTTTTCTATGCGCTGATAGCAGAGAGGCCGCTTGGTGCTGAAAGCTCCGACGATTAAGTTATTGGTTGAGGGGTGTCCCTGCAGCCCTTGGCCATGGAGAACTGAAAGATGGGAATGTATCTCTACCTTGCTGAACCTCATGTCCCAAACTGAGAAGGAGAGGGCTCTTCCTACCGCTTGGAGCTGTCTGAAGACTGGTTGAGAGCGCTTTGGGTGTGGATCCACACTTTGTCTGTAGAATCATAGAATGGGTTGGGTTGGAAGGGACCTTAAAGAACATCTTGTTCCTACCCCTCTGCCATAGGCAGGGACACCTTCCAGTAGATTGGGTCGCTCAGAGCTCCATCCAGTCTGGCCTTGAACACTTCCAGAAGTGGGGCAGCCCCAACTACTCTGGGCCTGTGGGAAAAACCATTACAGTATATTCCATGTGGTGCATTAAGCTGATAGGAAGCTGTGCATGTGAGGGAGCAGGAATCTTTCTGAATGTGTATGTCCATCTGTGCATGTTTCTTGCCCTTTCCCAGTGTGGTGTACACCCTCTTCTGCACATCCAGCCTACCAGTGTATGCCATTTCCTTACTGGTTTTATTGGGTAGGACTTCGAAGGTAACCTGAACACATCCCGTTCGCTCTGTGTAGGATTTGCGTGCTTGAACCCATCAAGATTATTGCAGCTGCTCAGTGTTTCTCAAAGTGTGCAGTATTTGGATTTTATACTTATTTCTCCTGTGGACCTTATTAGACACAGGGTTATGGGTATGAAGTATGAGTGACATCAGCAGGGATTGCTTGTCAAGAATGTTGTTGTTTGCAATCACTGATGTATGGCTTTGAGGGAAGGTAAGAACCAAATGCACAGTCCAGCATTTTCCAGGGAGGAATTTGCAGAGGAGATTTGGGCTTTGGTCAGGAAAGGGGAATCCCATTTGTACACTTCACTGGCAAATCTTGACCTTTAATAGGAGGTCTTAACATGACCTCCCACAATCGCGCACCAGATGATTTAAAGTCTTTCTAGTGCACCAACTGTCTAACAGATGTAGGTGAGTGTGTGTATATACATTTAGAGAGATATATTTATACAATTTAAAGACTAACGCCTTCACTCTGTCATCCTTATTTATTCATCTTTCTTTTTTCCCGGGGGGGGCGCGCAGGACTGTATGACAAATGTTCTTACACCTCCCGCGACCGAGGATGGGTCCTGGGGATTAACACCGTCAGTGACCAGGGGAACAGAGACCCCCGCTATTTCTTCTCCCTGAAGACGGACCGTGCTCGCAAAGTGACCACCATCGCAGGACATCGCAGCTACCTCCCCAACCAGTGGGTGCACCTGGCTGCCACCTACGATGGGCGCCTGATGAGGCTCTACGTGAACGGCGCCCAGGTGGCCACGAGCGGGGAGCAGGTGGGCAGCGTCTTCAGCCCCCTGACCTTGAAGTGCAAGGTGCTCATGCTTGGAGGGAACGCCCTGAACCAGAACTATCGGGGTTACGTGGAGCACTTCAGCCTCTGGAGGACAGCCCGGTCTCAAAAGGAGATCTTGTTGGACATGGACCAGGCCGTTCACAGGCAAGACACGCCCCTACCTCAGCTAGTCCTTCAAGACAGTTTACTGAATGTGAAAAGCACCTGGTCTCCCATGAAGGATGGCAGCAGTCCCCAGATAAAGTTCAGCTACCACCACGGCTACTTGCTGGACACCAGCCTGGACCCTCCTCTCTGCGGGCAGACGGTCTGTGACAACACCGACGTCATCGCCAGCTACAACAAGCTGCCGCGGTTCCGCCGCAACAAGACCGTGCGCTACCGTGTGGTGAACCTCTACGACGACAAACACCAGAACCCCACCGTCAGCCAGCAGCAGATCGACTTCCAGCACCAGCACCTGAACGAGGCGTTCAGCCGCTACAACATCACCTGGGAGCTGGAGGTGCTGGAGGTGAAGAACTCCTCGCTGCGCCACCGGCTCATCCTGGCCAACTG